>NC_136482.1:47983279-47988279 GCF_053919585.1 Euprymna scolopes | reverse complement strand
GTGCATCTGCTACTAGTCTCTCGCTCCTAGACAAGATTAAAAAAAGAGTCGCCAATCTGATAGGCCATGAACTGGCATCTAAGCTTCAGCCTCTGTCCCTTCGACGGAACGTTGCATCCCTCTCCCTGTTCTTCAAGTATTTTTATGGTGAATGTTCTGACTAACTGCAGACACTTGTGCACTACGACGTATACACCCTCGACAAACCTGACAGGCAGCTAAATCCCACCCCCACACAGTAGAGATCCCTAGATGTAAAAGATCTTTCTACTCCAGTAGTTTCTTCCCCAGAACCGCTAGACTCTGGAATTCCATTCCAGGTTCCTGCTTCCCTTACTCTACTGACATGCAGAAGTTCAAGTGCAACGGGAATCGCCATCTTTCTGCATAAAACCCAACATAGTGTCCCAGTAGTTGCTGCCCCTTATTGTAGCCCCCCCGTCAAAGTGGCAATGCGCCTTGTTTGGGGTGAAAATGTAATAAAAAAACATTACGAAAAAACCAGCCCAAGTCTCCTAGTTTATACTTTATACTAATCTTCTTTGATTATTATAGTAAACGCTCAAAAATAAGTCACGGTCATGAATCCTTTTTATAAGAAATACATCGGATTGTTTTTCATTCATCTTTTCTTTAAATTGACATCAAATGTTAAATCGATATCGCGAGTTGCTATCTTCAGCTGAATGCCATTAACAAAACTACCGAGAAAAGTATATCAGGGTAAATGTACTTAAACGTGATTCTAATCGCCCAGCTCGTAAACGTCTAGACATCTTTTGTTACCATAATTTTAGAAGTATGAAAAGCCGTCTCTTACGGAGAATTGGTTTTAGTGATCCGTTGATATATTAGTAGGGAGCAGAAAAATATCAACGACACTATATGGATAATGTATCTTCTAATGTTAAGTATTACTAATTCCGTGAAAATAGATTTTAATTCAGGTTTTCTCAACTATTGTCACAATTGTAAAATATTATTTTCCTTTATTAAGAGAATTAAGCTAAAATTACGTTACTAATGTGTAAACACGATATTGGCACAAAGAGGGGAACAATAGAATTCGCGCACAGAGACTGATTTTTTAAATGGTTGGTTCGGCACAACATTCTTTGGCTCAGGGGCAGATTTTTTCGGTCCGTTGATTGTGTACGTGGGTTGGATTCAAATGCAAAGACGTATTTTATGTGCTCATTTGATGTCTCTAGTCTCTTTACCAACATGCCGTTGGATGAGACTATACATATAGGTACCGACGCGCTCTATGATGGTCGCCTGACTGCTCCACGGTTTACGAAAGAGATTCTTATTGAAATCGTTTTAATGTGTACAAATTCTGTGGAGTTTAGTTTTTGTGATATTATGTACTGCCAGGATGACGGGGTGCAATGGGGACTCCATTGGCCCCAGCTTTAGCGAACATTTTTGTCGGATACTATGAATCCGTTCTGTTTATCTCTATAACAAAACCCACTACATATTTAAGATATTTTGACGACACTTTGCTATTTTTCTATCGCAAGGTGAAGCGTCAATATTTTTTGATTGGTTGAATTCCTTGCATGGGGCTCTAAAGTTCACTATGGAAAGTGAGACGGACAATTCGCTTCCATTCTTGGATGTTCTTGTTGAACGTTCAAGCGGGGGGCTTTCTCACGACAATTTATAGGACGCGGATATTTACTAGCCTATATGTGAACTGGTTGTCTTTTGTACCAAAATCACGTAAGGTCGGCTTAATTAATACTTTGTTACATAGAGCCCTCATAATTTGTTCGCCTAACAGATTATACACCGAACTCGATGGTATCAGGGCAACATTCATCAATAATTGTTATCCTGTTGACCTTATTGATGACTGTAATTTCAAAAAGGTTGCGGATTTTGAATCCCCTAAAATTTTTGGACATTTGAAATTCCCGGTGTATTTAAAATTACCGTGGATTGGGGAAAAGAGTAACAGACTTTTCAAATAGATTCGCAGAAGTATTTACGACTGTTTTTATTATGCGTCCTTGCGTTTTGTATATACCACGCAACCTGCTTTTCCGTCTTTTCACAAGGATTTTGCAACGAGAAAGTAATTGTAAAAAATTAAAAATACTTGAAGCACTATATATAAAAACCCAGCACCCATCTATAAATAGCATTAATTTTGAAAGTAGCAAGAATGTGCTGAAATGTTTAGCATAACCAGTATACGACTGGTTTTACTAACATTGCCTTTTATCATGCTAAATTTTAATCGAGTTTTTTATCACTCGTAAATGTATATTTTAATTGACTTTTCATTGACCCTTTTTTCATTCGTAACTATATATTTCACTTATATTTTTAATATTTTATCTCCACCTGATGATGATACAAGAATGAATCGAAAGCGCACGTGTGAATCATAGAACATTTGTAAATACCTTCCATCTTGAAGTTAAAAAAATCTTACGAAAGATCGAAAAAATTTAAAAAAGAATCATGAAGCAAGGTGTCTCTGTTGTTTTTAATTATGTTTGCCTGAATGAAGGAATGCTGCCTAAATACACTAATATATATATATATATATATGTATATATATATATATATATATATATATATATGTCTCTTTTAGTCGATTTCTATAGACGTAAAATTTGCTTCGACGCTTTTTGAAAATTTAAAAAAGATCTAATTCATATATCTAAAAATAGGTTCATACATGTTTTGTGTTAGGATGCGTTAGACAATTCTCAAAAATTGATAAAGGAAAATCCAATCGTAGAAAAGTATTATTCAGATGTTGATTAAAGATACTGGTCTGTTACAGCCTAACATAAAATTGCGCGTTTTCTGGGGTGTCAATTTGAGTTGTATAGTTAGACCTATAAAAACAGTAGATTCTTTGGGAACACAGACACACATTTTATACAAGTTTAGAGCAAAATTGAACGAGAATATTGGAATTTTACATTTTTAACGTAAGTTCCAACTATTTTAAAAACATCATTACAACAAAAGTGATCTACAGTACAATGTAAACTACGCTGTATTGTTGCTCTTTTTATTGCTAGAAAACATATACATCTATTCTACATTACACTAATTCATGAAGAATTATCAGGAGTGGGTTCTTTCTTGATTCCATTGAAAACTGGGCAATTAAACCATTTTAAATGGCACTAAATATATTGGAGATGTAGAATATATTTTGACTATTATATGTCTCCAATATATATATATATATAAATATATATATATACATATATATATATATACTTATATATATATATATATATATATATATATATATATATATATAGAGAGAGAGAGAGAGAGAGAGAGAAAGACAGAGTTTGTATACATGATCTAAGCAATGCAGGAATGAATAGCAGCTAAAGTTATGCACAAAAAGCAACCTGCTAGAGCTCTTGAGCTCTTCTCAATAATCCGCGGGATAAAAAAAGGACTGCAGGATGTACCGACACTGTTCTTCATCTGTTTCCGCGATATGATATTTAAATCCGTTTTTAAAAAAACGGTTTTATATCAAATTCCGGTTTGATTGAGGAAATTATAAACCGGTCGAATTAAAATACAGCCAAATGGCCAACATAACCAAAGTGACGAACCTGCAATACGCCAACGACAACGAAACCTTGGCCCGATCCCTAGATAAATGTCAGCGGTCTGTGGACGATTTCTCTCCATGTACTCCTCAAGACCAAAATATTGGAAGATTTTCCAATCTTAATCATCATCATAAATTGCACCATCATAGAATGTGTCTAGCAATTCTCAGAACTGGCCCGCTTTTTTTCCTTGAAGTTAACTACTCGATAGAAATAGAAAACAGACTACAGGTAGATTACACCGCTTTTGCAAGACTGCCCACCAAGGTATTCAATAACAAAGATTTAACCATCCAGAAAAAAAGGTCTCCACCCGATGATATGCGTGCAAGACCTGAACAATCTATAGTAAATACCTTAAAAAAAATTACCAGATCCACCAGAAGAAAACTGTTAGCCATCATGTGGATTAAGTGAGACGATTGTGTATCAAACATAACTCGTTTAGAGAGCCAACGTCACCAAAATCGATTTTCTGATCATGAAAAAGTGACTGAGATCGTTTGATAATGTGGCCGAGATGGCGGACACGAGACACCCGAAACAAGTGCACTTCAGTCAACTAATTGCAGAAAAACGACACCAAGGCCGCCCTTTACTTAGTTTAAAAGACAAGCTGAATAAATCTCTAGATGAGGCTGATAGAGATCCAAAGAGCTTTGAAGCCTTACCAGACAACAAACATGAATGAAGGAACAGAATCAAAGTGGATACAAGCCAATTCGCAGAAAATAGAAGAGCTAATATAATAACCAAACGGCAACAAATAACGTTATGACAACCAACCGCACCCCCCTAAAGTACAATATGACCAATGCCCTCGGCTATTCAGAACCCACATGTTTTTTCAGCCACACAAAAACCCACCATACCGATGAATACTAACAATCTTACGAAATTTATGAAACTTTGAAACTTTCCCTTTTACTTATTTTCTGCAGTGGAATTGGGAACTATGATAGTCAGACACAAATGCATGCCGCCGATATATATATATATATATATATATATATATATATATATATATATATATATATATATATATATATATATAAATGAAAATTACAATTGAATTTACCAAAATGATCCAAGATGGTAAAATTAAAGTAAATTATAAATATTAAAGAATTACTATTTATAGAATTATCTCAACCAGATGAAAAAGCTTGATAAAACCAAAAAGGAAGTAGAACTTATAATATGGGCAAACACTTAAGAAAATATGTTAAAAAACATTTTGGAATGAGTTAAAAAGAGGGGATATGGTAAAGAAAAAGGCGATTACACACATCTTATTTTTCTTTTATTGATATTATTGGAATCATTTCTTTTTTCCCCTTGTACACATTTTTGTGAATTATTCCATGGATTTCTACCTTTGGATTATTGTGGACT
>NC_136482.1:47833279-47975779 GCF_053919585.1 Euprymna scolopes | reverse complement strand
AAATTTCGAGTCTATAGACTAAAAATTGACAGAGTTATTGCGTAGGGAAATGTACACAGACAGACAGACAGACACGTTCACTTTTATAGATATATAGATAGATAGACAGACAGATAGACGAAACAAAAATATATACGTATACATAAATATATATGGAAACGATTTTGTGTTCATTGTAAGCTTTTTACGCAAATATTTCGCAAGTATAAATAATGTAGAATATCTGCATGAAAATAATTACCCGTAATAGTTAACTAAAGGTGATCACCCTATAAGAAAACTGAAAAAAAAAAACAAATAGGGAATTAATTAAAAAATGAATGTTTAAAAGAATATGCAAATTAGTTAGATCTTTTGCTAATGAATGCAATTCGATAACTCATATATAAGAAAATTGTATTTTCTTTTTAAATAAATAGAAAAATAGGGTTTTTAATATGAATATCACTACACACCAAAGGAATACGGAATTATAGGTATATAGATACATGTGTATGTGTGTATGCATATATATATATATATACATATATATATATATATATATATATATATATATATATATATATATATATATATGTGGGGGGTGTTCGTGCGCGTGATTTACAAGAACGGTCTTGCACTTTCTGACATGAATTTAGATGGACATATTTCGGCTCAAACAAGTTTATTCATCTAAATCAACACATTTTAACCAAGGCGAAACGTGTGTAATAATGACAGTCACATAAAAATCCTGCGTTCTGATGGTGATGAAATTGTTGAAGGTGCTTTTTATATCGTAAATTTTTGGAAGCTCACTCACAGAACGTTGTCGAGATCCTTGAAAAACTGGTAGTTTTAGTAGAGTGGACTAGATAGTAGGGCCGATAAAGGAGAGTTTTGTAACAGATAGAAGACGATCTAACACTCAGCACTACCTTCTTTCAGTTCAGCACTGGCTTTGATAAGTGTACTGGAGTTATGTCGTCGTCTAACCACTGAGTGTCACGAGTTTTCGTTAAGAACAGTATTCTGATTGCGAGTCACAATCTGAGAAAAAAACAGGGTGTACTTGCTGAGTAAAAGAAGTAGGGGTGGTATTTCATAAAGGCGTTTCTTTTGTTTGTCATTCAATTCGCGAGACACCCATTTACGACACATTTTTAAAAATTCCAATAACTATTTCGTTGTTGGAAAGCATCTTATAACTTAAGTCTTATTCAGAAGCAAAATCGCGATCAGTCTGCGTAGATTTGCTTCGAAAAAAGCTTTTAAGAGATCGTTGTCATCATCCGATGGTCGATAACTACGGTCATTACTTTCATGACTCTCGTCGCCGCCACTAATTATCATAAACTTCCATTTTCCTGTGCGTTCAGTAGTAGTTCTTGGACCAAACGCATCATCAGTTTCTGACCTAGCTTAATTAAAGAAAGAAAATTGTGTGACTGTTTTTACACACTGTATATGGTCTAATTCTAGAATACGTCATATGAGATCAAAAGAAAAAACAAAAAAAAAAACGCAAAACCTTTATGTCCATGGGATACTTTTATTTATATATCATATTTAACTGCGTTTTGCTCTCTATTTAACTATTTAAATAACGATTATTTAAAAAAAACATTGTCTTTATTTTTGTAGAACGTTTATTACAATATGTAAACAGGGAAATTTTCCCAATTTGTTCTTACAATTAAAAGAAGGGCGAAAAACAGTTGTAAAAAATGGCGATATAAACAACATGTTCAGTAACCACTATTGAACACACATCACAATGGTGTTTTAAGATATTTAAGGATAGTGACGAAAATCGTTAAAATAATAAGCGTTATAGTGGCAATCAGATGATAACAACGATCATTTAAAACCTTACTAGAAGCACATTCACGCACAACTGTTCGAGAACTTGCTCCTGATTTAGACATAACGTATTCGACGATTTCCGGCCACTTAATAGGGATTGGAAAGACAAAAAGTATCTGATAAATAGATGTCTGGCGAATTGAACGACATCCAACAGTAACGCTGTTGTGAAATGCGATATCCCTCTCATTTTACGCACAAAATGATCTGTTTCTAAACCACTTATACTTTCTGATTAAAAGCGGGTTCGTTTACGCCTACCAGCGACAATCTGATCGATGGTTATACTCCGACGAAGCTCCTCGACACTCCCCGAAGCCAGAAATGCACCAAAAACATGGTAATCCTGACTGTTTGGAGATCTGCGACCAGTTTCGCTCTTACAGTTTTTTTTTTAATTCAGGTGAATCATTGCCTATTACTGTTAAATAGTGATAAAACGCAAAAAACTGCTTGTAAAGATAATACTTTAACGAAAAGCATTTGAAAATACAAATTCCGCAAGACCTCTCGCGTCAACCTAATATTATCTAAGACATATAAAAATGTAAGATACATATGTATAGATATGGAAGTATCCTGATGAAGAAATAATATAGTAAAATCCACTTGAAAAGTTTACATTCTAACATACTTTTGGGAGGAAAAGCCTTATACGTTGTTAGTGCGTCGAAACATCAACTATATAGGGATATTAACATTTCATTAAAACTTACTGGAATAAGTAAATAGTTGAAATTTTCGTATATCTTGCGAATAAGAAATGTGTTTAAACTTAATAATTTAAAGAATGTAATTCTAATTTTGTACTTGGATGTTTTCTTTTCGTTGTTAATTCTATTAAAATAAATTTTAATTTTCGACGAATTTTCTTGGGATTTACGTGTTTTTATATAGATATTTCTACTTATTTGATGCATGTTTCTTTTTTTTCTATTTTAAACCCACTTTCTCAATATACATGCCCATCTTTATAAACAGACTTTATATCCGTACTTGACGCACATATCAGCAAATACTTATATGCATAACCATACGCACCCCATATATATATATATATATATATATATATATATATATATATATATATATATATATATATATACGTGCTTAAGTTTATTTATGTATATGTATATATATATATATATATATATATATATATATATATATATATATATATATAAATAAGTACATGCATGTATATTTATTCATATATATATATGTGTGTGCATATATATATACATATATTATGTTTTACTATAATAATACAATACCTACAGACACTAGTGTTTCGTCCTTTCGGGAATCTTCAGTGCAGGGTGTCACGATTAATACCAGTCGAACGACTGGAACCCCGCAACACGAGACATCTCTGGCTCGATTAGCGAGGACCTAATCCATTCGGCTACCATAATCCGCGTGAAATAACTTTGAATTTAAACATCCTTATTTTAAATGTTCATTTACGTCAGTCAGGGAGTGATCTAACCGTGATACGATGATATATGCATATATATATATATATATATATATATATATATATATATATATATATATATGGAGAGAGACATGTATACACACACACACACACACATATATATATATATGTGTGTATATATATATATATATATATATATATATATATATATATATATATATATATATATATACTTTAACAACTAGGAAGGCACATAAGCCCAGGAGTTAACGGATACGTTGCTTTCCCTGTTTTTGAAAACTGCACAAGCCAATATTTTACAATTCTCTATGCTAAATTAAGATTCAGGTTTACACTTGTATAAACGTATATTCACCATTTTATGTTTATGACCATATGCAATTTATGATGCTTTAATGCGAAAAACTTGCTTAATAAAGTATATAGTGTAAATATCGGCCAAAAATATTGCGGAGTAACGTTATATCTAAGAGTAACTTTTACAAAACAGTAAATACTGAATAATTTCGCAAGATATGTAAACTATGCTTGTATACACATATACACTGAAAATATAACGCATTTATCCATATATTTGAGGTCCATTTTATAACTTATTATTTGTAGTATAACCATCTATTACGCTATATGTATATTCAGCTTTTATGTATTTATTCATACATATTCTCCATTTTTTCTACCTTTTAAGATTCACAAATGTGCACGTACCTGTTCCAATCTAAACCTATATATATATATATATATATATATATATATATATATATATATATATATATATATATATATATGTATGTATATATATATATATATATTATTTACATACTTTACCCACGTCTGTATTCTCTGTTTCCTTTTATTTTTTTTTTTCGGACATTCGACAAGATATTATATAAAATACACACTTTTATGTGGGGAACGAGTTGATCGAAACGTTGCATCCCTCTGTCTGTTCTACAAGTATTATAATGGTGAATGCTCTGAAGAACTGCGAGCACTTGTGCTCCCACGACGTGAACACCCTCGACAGACCCGACAAGCTGCAAAATCCCACCCCACACAGTAGAGACCCCTAGATGTGAAAGATCTTTCTACTCCAGTAGTTTCTTCCCCAGAACTGCTAGACTTTGGAATTCCATTACAGGTCACTGCTTCCCCAACTGTACTGACATGCAGAAGTTCAAGTGCAACGTGAACCAACATCTCGCTGCCCTAATCCCTACATAGTACCCCAGTAGATGTTTCTCCTGATAGTAGCCCCCTACACCAAAGTGGCAATGTGCCTGGTTTGGGGTGAAAATGTAATAAAAAAAATTACTACAACAAGTTCCATCACCCCTTGTGTTTAAACATTAATTAAAATTATATTATTAACAGTCTTATATTCTTTCTATTGTGTTTAGATTATAATCATAGCTTACAACACCTATTTTTACTCGTAGATAAGGAGGGAATTGAGCCTATGCTGTGTGAGTTGTTTACGTTTAATTATGTGGTCCCCTTAAAATATTTGTGCTACTACATTTATTTTAATATTTGTGCTACTACATTTATTTTAATTTCAATATTTTTTAATTAACCAAAAAACACGATAACTTCAGCGATCCAGAGATTTCTTATTTCTTAATCATATTTGTTTTTGTTCATGGCTTTTAATCACTAAATTATTTCCAGCAATTCCACGAATGCAATGTGATTTACTTTCTTTTGTGAAGCCACAGTACACCCCCCCCCGTTATTTTTTTATCAATGAGGAACTTCATTATGCACTTTATAGACTTTGATTCTCAATGAATATATTTTCTTCGTATATCACCAAAGAGGAAAAACATTCAATTCCTAATGAACATATAATTGGTAGTTAGTTATTATCACTATTATTATCTTTACTAGTTCTACTTGTTCCATTTGTCTTGAATATTTTGTTGTTTTTATAAGATTCGTTTATGTGGCCGCTCTTTTCTTGAATGACGACACATATACATGTTTCCATGTAAGTATATATATATATATATATATATATATATATATATAGATAGATAGATAGATAGATAGATATATAGATAGATATATTATATGAGTGTGTGTGCATTGCTGTGTATATATATAGTATGTAAGTATATATGTGAATATATAACTGTATATGCGTATACTGTAAGATATGTTGCAGAAGTCACACGTTACTACGGCCTAGTATATATCTATTATAGGTAGCCTCTACTCTATCGTATAGTAAAATAAATGTGGCGCAACGTGGAGTCAAAAGTAAGAGTTTATAATCGCCTCACTCCCTGTAAATATTAAGTATAGGAATGTAAAAAAGATAAAAGAACAAATGTGAAACTAATATGTAATCAAGTACTTAGAGTGGTAACGTATTGAATTTTAAACGATCAATCAACCTAAGCAATAACCTCTTTTTTGCTGCTATACTTGTTCATGTTACTTTCTTCGCGCTCTGTGGTTCCCTTTTTAGAATTTTGTTAAAAAATATAATGAGAATAGCTTTGAATTTACATTTTGAAAGCAGATAAAGATTCATAAGTTTATATTACTAGACAAGATGCAGCTAAAACATCCATGACCTGAAGTGTTAAGTTGAAGTATTTCTTTGATCTGCCGAATACAATTTAATGTTCGTGCAAAAAAATAAATAAATAAAAGTTTTTCTTCGGGTTGCAACGTTCTCGACACATGCAAAAACGACAATACTTTTTTTTTCTGTGTCGACGTCCGTTGAAAATCCATCTATTTTTTTCCTCCCAGTTACACGCGAATTCACCATACGTTCGAACGAATCCCAGTCGGTAAAAACGTTTTTGTCAATGAAAGAAATACCCGTTATTTATATGCCCAATATATTTGTCACATTTTCGTTTTCCATCAGTCAGATTTTGAGGTAGAATGTCAATGACCTTTTTTATATTTTAAATGTAAATCAACAGAATAATTTACGCATATATATATATATATATATATATATTTGTATATACGTAAATTATGAAATTATATATATATATATATATGTGTGTGTGTGTGTGTGTGTGTGTGTGTGTGTGTGTATGTATATACATTAGACTTAGGCGAGTGTATAAATATCTAACAGGTAAACACTTAAACTACTGGTCACGTAGCACTGAAATTCTCAGGAAATAATATTCATATACTAAGCTTGGTTTATAGCGAATATTATCTCTGCTTACATGCATGTATATCGCATACAGACACCGCAAATTTACATGCAAAATGGTCATTAAACATTAGCTGAAATTTACGTTTTATCTGCGCACGCACATACATACTTTTTTTTTTCCTCAGAATGGAACGCTCGGATTTTTTTTTGTTTATGTCAATTCTAACTCATGATACCAACTCATATGTTCATATTTTTGTATTAAAAAATTAAATCATAGGTAAATAACAAACGTATATATATATATATATTTTACGATCTCATCTTTACTTTATTTCATGCATATTTTTAAGATGAGGGTGTTGACCCACACAATACGGACCGTGCTGAAATAATAAGGTTATTGATTAGAAAGCATTTGTTCATATGGGGAGGGGCAGGTATTATTTAAACTATTCTGTACTTTCACCTAATAATTTATCAAATAAGAAACTGACATATATTATCTCTATTTTTGTTTAGTATTAGTTTACATGAAGTATCCATTTCTCATTCCAATGTATTGCTTGTTTTATTGTTAAGCAAGTGTTGCCTACTCATTATCTGCACTTTGAAATATTTATTTTTTGAGTAGCATAGATTTAAAATAAGCTGTAGTACCCATAATAATAATACAAATAATTTATAATAAAATCATGTATTTCGAAAAATTGCGCAGTCATTTTCCGGAAATTAGGTCATGTCTTGAGGATGGTGGGGGGCAAGCATGATTATGTTGCTTTAAAAATACTCTGGCCGCCGGGGATTACCAACTCTTTTTTTTTGGGGGGGGGTAAGTTTGGAGTATGGTGCCTGTTCATTTTCCCAAGAATTACCACCAATTTTTCTGTTTATGGAGAGGGGGTAAGTTGAGGAAATGGATGACATGCTGCATCAAAACAAATACTACAATTCGATCTTTGCCAGAAATCTAAGTAATCGTAATATAGTGTTCTACCAGCAATTACCTCTTCTTAAAAAAATACAAGACAACCGACACAGCATATATTTAAAGAGGTGGGGAGGGGAATATGAAGTAACTCCCGGAACTGGTTGAAGCAGTTTATGATCTTAAAATACTTTATTTTATATATATTTTTAAAAGAAGTTGGGATAAAGATTCAAGCCTGGACACGGCTTCAGAATTTTACTGTCTCTAAATTACTTTATTTCACATATATTTTTAACAGGGATAAGTGGGGGATATGGTGTGAGTCTGGGAAATTTCTGAAAGAGGTTACGATCTCAAAAATATTTTATTTCATATAAATTTATTAGTGACAGGGAGTATGCTGTCAGTCCCAGAAATGGTGGAGAGAGTTTTTAATCTAAAATCTCCTTTATTTTATATCTATTTTTAAGAGAGAAGGATAATATGGAGTCAGTCCTAGAAATGGCTGAAACAGTTTACGATCTCACAGTTTCTTTATATTTTATCTATTTTTAAGAGAGATGGATGATATTGAATCAGCCCCCGGAAATTGTTGTAGAACTTTACGATCTCATATTTACTTTATTTTCAAATATATTTTTAAAGAAAAGGGGAGGGAAAACTGGCATGCGGAATACGGACAATGCTGAAATAATTGCATTATTCAGGAAGCCATTCTTTTTATGGCGAATCTTTTTAACTGTTCTGTATTTTTACCTAATAAGTTAATAAATAAAAAAAACTGACACATGAAATACGAATCATGCTGAAATAATAACGTTATACATTAGAAACCCATTTTAATATAGGAAGAGGATCGTAATTTTGTAAACTATCCTGTACTTTCACCTAACAATATATTAAATAAAAATACAGAATACGAACTGTGCTGAAATAATATTTACACATTAATAGTGTTTGGGAAATCTGCTGAATCCTATTCTAGAAATTATATAAGTTTGTTGTGGGAAAAGAAACACACTAATGATGATTTTTTGTCGAAACAAGCGTTACCTAATCACTAACGAAGACAATGTATTTATATATTTCGTTAGACATTCTAATGATTCATCTCCTAACAGTGAATTCATTTTTCTAAAATTATGATGGCCTATATATATAGGATCTTCGAGCAATATAACGTTGTATTTCAAATGTTTTTCCTATTTTTCTCCATACATAACACAATGTTATTTTTATATGTACATTATTCCGATTCCCATTCATGTTTCTATTTTTTTCTCCCTCAAATCCCTCGATACACTTTTATAAAGCGAGGGAGAAACCGGTCAGCTAACTACCCCATTTTCTTTTCATCCTTTTATTCTCTTCACCTAGTTAACTTTATTTGAAACGTTGATTTATTTCAACGTTCTAAGCATGAATTTTCGTCTTCATTTCATGATTGCATTATATAAATTTTGTAACACCCAAAGAATCATGAGATTGATGTATATATATATATATATATATATATATATATATATATATATACATATATACATACGTGTGTGGGTGTAGGTGTGTGCGTGTGTGTGTATAAATGCATGTATACGCACGCACACAAGCACACACCATATATATATATATATGTGTGTGTGTGTATTTATATATATATATATATGTGCATGTGTGCGTAATTATATTCTATTTTATATAAGTTCTTGATGTTTACAGAATATCTGTTATAAACCATTGATATTTCCTTTTATTCGTAAATGCTACAAGAATACGCAAATCAAATCTAGGAATATTATAAATCTTATTTATTACCGGAACTGTGTTTGCCTTATTGTGGTCTAAGGGTGTGAAAACATATCAGTAAATGCATATTGCCAATTGCATCTTGCATTTCAACTTAAGCAAGCTCAGAATCTATATTATGCACAAAAAATATAGACCTACCGACATTTGTGATAGGAATTAAAAAGATAATCATTTACCACAGGATATGATTGTATCGTGTCGTCTAAAATATATACCGATATTTTATAATTCAGGTACAAGCACGTTCGTAGACGTTCATTTTCGAGAAAACACAAAACAGTTTCTCTAAAAAGCAAGTATAAATTATGTGTCTTGTCTAAAAGTTAAAAAGAAAAACTCATTATATTTTGGAGGCATTAAAAATAACATGCGAATCAAGGTGGATTTGTCTACGAATCGATATACTAAAATGTTAATAATGTTTACTATATAAAATATACATCTACATTTTTTTTTTAAATATCTTCATATAATAGATTATCAACAAAGTAAAGTCATATTAAATTAGTTTTTTCATGTAATATTAATCTGGTCTAAATGGAAATAATGACTACCATATTATCCATTCCTTTATTTAGAGAGTGCAATTAATGACGCAGTAAATATGTCTATTTAGTCAAGAAGTAGACTGCATAAGTTACGTTAATAGGTTATGCTTTATGTTTTAATTGTTAGCCTTGCAACAAACATGTCTTAATAGCTCAAGCCTTTACGTCAGTGATTTAATCATATTGTAAAGTAAACGTTGGCGTTTTGGTCTCTAGTTTTGGTGCACGAGTAATTTTTGAAACTGTTGAATCATGTATTGTGTCTAATCTAATATAATACTAAACATAAAATCTGCATTAATCCAAATATATTTAAACATATTTTATGATAGGCAATGCTGGACAACCTGCTAGTATAATCATAAATATCAAAGTGTAATTTTGAAAAATATAGTAAGGTTAATACAATATGCCAGATGGAAAGAAGACGTGAAAAAAGACAAAAAATAAAGAATCCAATGAAAAGAAGGAAGCAACGCGCAAAATCAATAAAGAAAATATCATATTAACGTACAAATTAATATGTTGCTGATATTGAGCGTTTCTCCAGAGCTTTAAAAGATATTTCAAAGCGCGTCCGCCGATGGATTAACAATAAGGTGAACAGGCTAGACTTAAACAGATGACACACCTGTGATGTTTTCGAGTTGAAGTGTCAGCAGACACCTAAGCGTAAATGTTTATCATGTTATTGCCTCCCTACGATCATGTAATCTGTTCTATATTTAACTGTCGACAATATCACCGTTGCAACAACATCAGGAATTTACTTTTCTCTGTTCAACATGTCTCAAGAAAGTATAGATGTAAAATAAAGACACAGTATGCTCATAATTAAGCTGGCCTTTTATTTTTAAACAATTTAATTATAAACTAACAAACATATAAAGATCTAAATACAGCTTAGTATAGTTGTCTAAAATTAGTAAATATTTAAATACATATATATATATATATATATATATATATATATATATATATATATATATATATATATATATATATATATATATATATATATACGTATAAACCAACCCTTATTTTCGAAATTTCCTTATTATTGAGCAGTATGCCTGCTTTTTTTTCTGGCAGAAAAACATAATGTTATAAAAATATGTCTTCAAGATCTTTGGATTCGGCATTAAATAACCCGAAAAGGGTTGATATGCCATAAAACAAAAACAACCAACCAACCAGAGATAACAGTATACAGAAATGATGTTACATAATTTTAAATTAACCTAAACACCAAGAAATGAATAATTGAAGTTATTGTGCTGGATTTTTAAAAATAATGTGATTAATTTCGTAAAACCTATTAATGCTTATACGCTAAAGTAAATGAATGTAATATATTTTAGATAAGCTATATAGCTTTTCTTTTTGTGTGTGTGTGTGTGTGAATTTACCTGTCATAAATAATATATAATGGCTTTAAATTGTGAAATAATGAACGACGCAGTAAACTATAGAATACCACTAAAGGTCAAGTCAGGAGAGAAAAGCAAAAATAATATGCGAACAGAACATACTTCAAATTATGTAGACACGTTACAGACATAACAACAGAGGACTAGGTAACATTTATATTTACTGCTTTAGTTTTTTTTTTTTTAAACGTGAACTCGGTATATTTACTAAATTGCCACTCGTTTTACTTGCTTCACCGAAAGATGCTTCTTGTTGTCACATATGTTTATGGTGCTTGTCTCTCGCACCAAGCAAATATCAAACTATTAAATAACAGTATCAACATAGCCGTTCGTTAGTTTTTCTTAGAAAACATCTTTCCCTACATTAATGTTCAAATGCAGAATGATAGTAATAATTATAAATATATTCATGTTTGCCATCCTGTCACGAGATTAACACAAATATTTTCCAAGAAAAACAACAACTATGCAAATAAAAAGGTGTTGGGATAGCACTTCGCTCAATTCCGAATAGATTAAATTAAACCACTTGGGAAAGGTGTTACAATGTACCCAAGTTGCTTAATTATGCATCATTTGATGATTTCGCTTTTCAAAGTAGAATTATTGAAGGAATAGGACAGCATGTGAATTAGAAGAAAAATGCATATAGGCATGACGTAACTACACCTATAGTTATGCAGAGTCATGAGGACATAAATCCACGTAAATTTATTTACTGGGTCTTCAACACGATTACACACATGAAGACACAATGTAAAGTATTTACTAACTGACCCATTTAACGAGTTTAACCTTTTAGAATGTACTGACTTGCGTCTACACATGATGTCAATCAAATAATCGCCCTTTATAAATAAATAATCATAAGAAATATACGTCGCATTTCCCGCCTATGACCGATATCTATAATAATAATGATAATGCTGATTTCGTTTATCAACGTCTCTCTGGAAAGGGTTGGGATTCCTTTTCAGAGGATCCCCCTCAATCTACGCTTCAAACCAATCGCATCAAAGATCAAGGGTTTTCCTAGGATGTTGGCGGTACGTACAATTGCAAAGGACTGAAGCCCGCCTAAAACATCGGGGATTTTTAGTTTTTTCAATTGTCCATCAAGACGACATAATACTACTAGTGTATCAACCATGACCGGTATTATTTGTGTTTTAACACCGTGTATACGCCTTATCTCCAGGGCCAATGAAGCATAATTGCTCCACTTCTCATTCTCCTTCTGTCTCACATTCTTTTCCCAGGGTACTGAAAAATCTACAATCTAACAGTTTTTTGAGGCCTTGTCAATGACGACCAAATCAGGGCGGTTACGTTCCAATTGCTTGGTCCTTATGACACTTTTCCCACCATACCTCTACCTTGCCATCCTCAATTGTTCTCACTTCATCAGGCACCTCCTCAAACCATTTTCCAGCACACTTGACGCCAACCCTCTTAAACACCTCCCAATATATCCGGAGTCCTATGTGATCGTGTATTTTGCGGTACTCTCTCTACATTTGCATTATTAGAATAATTGTTTTCAATTCCAATGTTCTAATTCTTTTGTATCATTTTTAGACTCATTTAAACTACCACGAAACCTTATATTTTCGGAGATCACTTCACTGTAGTCTTATTGTATTTCAATTATGAGGTTGATATAAAAATATTTTTCGTATCTATTTTATTTATGTCTATTCAGTCTCCATCAATAATAGCAATGAATATAATAGAATGAGGTTTGCATAATTATATTATACAAAAGGAAATAATAACATTTTCTATATAATTAAATCGAAGATTTCCCAACATTGTGGCATTATTTTTAAGCTTGGACCCTACAGTATTAATACCGCTATTAATAGTATAGCCATAAATATCTAAAGGCATAACTGACCCGCCAATAGTTATTCATGTTAATTTTTGTTAAATGTTTACCAGTGCTGTAATCAATTATAGTTATTAAATGAGATATAATATAAGATGTATTAATAATTGTAGCAATAGTAAACGAAATATTAATTGTAGTGGTAATATTAGCCATTATATTTAAAGTGTAACATTATATGAAATAATAAACAAACTTCACATCCCAAATAATGACCAAACATTATAATTGTAAGCAAATATTATTATTCTGGGAAATACATTTAGGGAGTGGTAGTTCCAGTTTGATTTTCACCAGAATTATAACAGTAAAATCGTAAGCGAAGAATATTCTCTATTATCATACTTTTTAGGCAATTAATTTTAACAGGCAATAAGACAGCCTTTATATAACTGAAAGGTTATAGTATGTATCAGAAAAAATGTTGTGGAAATATTGAAATTATCATACGTGAATGTATAGAATATTATTGAATAGGGGACTTACAGCTAAATCCGCATCATCACAATCACTATCATCGTATTTGTATGTGAAGAAATACATAAGTCGCGCTGTATTCAAGGAACAATTCTTACCTGCAAAATAAAAAAGGCATATGTAAAAATAGTATTTTTGATAGCACCTGTTAAACAAAATAGATAAGGCATATTTAAAATAGAGAGTACAAGCAGTGATAACCAGTCGAATAAGGTAATTAATTGATGTTCAGCGCTGGGCAAAGAAGGAAAAAAAGATATAAAAACGCGTAAAGGTCGATAGTTCTACCCGCCCAAATATTATAAAAAAGATCGGTTCTATTTTTTTCTCTCACATACATGGAGCACGGTAGTTTCAGGAACAAACTATATAATACGACATGTCAATTACAATAGCAGAACTAGCAGCTAGTTATGGAATTTGTATCCATTAAAACATATCTTCAAAATATAAAAATGTGTTATCATGCCTCGAATAAAGTGTTTTATCATGTCTCTAATAAATATACTATCATATCTCTAATAAATATACTATCATGTCTCTAATAAATATACTATTTATTGTAACATACATACCCCACACGTTTATATATATATATATATATATATATATATATATATATATATATATATATATATATATATATATATACATACTAGACAATCAGTGAACCGTTGGGTCAGTATGTTATATCAGGTATGGAATTCATGTATGAGCGTGACATTTGTGACGAAAAGAAAATAGGTTTCATTTTAACATAACAGAAACATTTAGTCGTTCTAATTATTATAATTAATTATTTTTTAATAAAAATTTACAGTTACTGAATTATAAGTGGTTGGCCATATTTATAGGTAAACGCGCATTAACAGATACCATAATACTTACTATAGTTAAATTCAAATTTTGATATATCTGACATTTTTCCATCGTTAATTTCTGTATTACGTTTAAGTTATTTTAAACCCCACTCTTCCCATGTTAAATAATTATTTCGAAATAATAACGTTAATATTTCAGCGTCACAATTGTTCTTTTGTATTTGTTTTTAATACTGTCTGCGTTTTTTTACATAGTTCATTTCTGCATTACGTTTAAGTTATTTTGAACTCCATTCTAGCCATGTTAAATAATAATTTCGAAATAATAACGTTAATATTTCAGTGCGCATGTCATGCGCGCATGCGCATTCGGATGTCGTAAACCGGAAAGTTGGTTGCATACATGGTTACAAGATCATTTGAGTTATATATATATATATATATATATATATATATATATATATATATATATATATATATATATGTGTGTGTGTGTGTGTGTGTGTGTAGAGAGAGAGCAGAGGGAGAGATAGAGATAGATAGATAGATTAATAGATAGATAAAAAAGTGTAGATAGATAGATAGATAGATATTTGTGTATATATGTATTGTGTCTGTTAGTGTGTGCATAAAGTGTGTGGACAATTCATAATATAAAGATGTTAAATGATTCGACGAGCGAAATTGAATATAGAGCAAAATATATTATATGGCTTCAGTCTCGACATTCTATCGCCACGGAAGGACGCTTATATTGGAAAGTTCATCATGGCTTATGAAAGACGAATGGAATATCCTATTAACTTGAGTTTAATGTAAACTATTTTTTCTAATGATACATAAGAATAGACAACTCTCGTTTCATTTCATATAAAGTTGTAATAGTAATAATTACTTCAGCTTGTTTTGTTTTAACACGTCTGTAAATATTCTTGCAGATTCACATTAAATGCAATTTACAATACAGCTCACGAAGAGAGTCGCTATTCTGTAAAACCACATTTATTATCAAAGGCGTGTTTTATAACATTTATGTGAACTTGAAGTAGAGCTTTGTCTCTGATAGCAAAATACTTTTCTCCTTTTAGCTGTGTAATTAATTCTTAATGATGGAAATAGCTATGAAGATGTTACGTTGTACACATACTACAGTATATTTTGGTTACATCTTATGAATGAATAATAGTTGAGGGAAAACAAATTGAGTATTCTTTATCAGCCACTATATCGCCGCGTCGATTAGGGTGTTAAAAAGTGCTAAGATTGTTGCGCATGGTAGTCCAGAGACTTTCTCACTCATTCGATGGTTATAATTAAGTGCACATTTCTATTTCTTTTTATTCCGAAAGTTGAAGCGGTAGTTAATTAGAAGAAGCGTCAATATATGCGTTAGGGTGTATTGTTTCTATAAACAACTCCGGTAACTCTAGGTATTTAAAAAACGCACAAATGTTTGTGAGGAAAGGGTTTGGATGCTTACAACCTTACACTGTATAAAAATCTAAAACAGAGAAAGAAGCACTCAACTCATGAATGCACTCATAATAACAATATAATATGCCGTTACGTCTAATTTGTTCAGGTGGAATTAACAAAATAGGGTGCCTTATTATTACAACGTCAATCGTAAATTGTAAAACGTATGTCGACCGTGATTTCGATTTATAACCAATATAATAACTCCATGAATAATTTATCCCTTTTTTTCAAATATGTTTAACACCTCTTTTGGGTTTCTAGTGTAATTTGTTTATCTGGCCCGAGATAATTCTTTTTAATTTTTTTTTCAAAGCAGAACAACACGCAAACGCGCATATTGTATTACGCGAGTACTATCTGTGCTGCATAATAAATAAGTCAAGCGATAATCACAAACCGATGACGAGTGCAAATAAATTCTGTGAGGTGAAGATTAATTCAAGATGGTATTTTTCTAGCATTTTGAAGTAACTCAACTTGCCTAATGTTGTTTATATTGTCTATGAAGTAACGTTTTACCAATTTATGCATTGGACTTATCAAACTGCGCATCTGTCTGTCTAACAACAACAACAACAACAACAACGACAACGACGACGACAACAACAACAACAACAATAATAATATTTTTTGCAAGGACTGGAAACGACAGAAGGCATGGAACTACCATATAAAACGGAGTGGAGAGCACTAGGGGAACAAGACAACTATAAATACTCGGGGATTCTGGACGCGGACATCATCAAAGCAAGAGAAATGAAAGAGAGAATAGGAAAGGAATAACTCAAGAGAACAAGAAAACTCCTGTAAACGAAATTATATAGCGGAAACCTAATAAAATGCATAAATACATGGGCAGTATCACTAGTAAGATACTCTGGACCGTTTATAGGGTGGACAAACGAAGCATTGAGACAGTTCGATCAAGAAGACAAGACTTGATTCTCGTGTGTGCGTTTCCTTATTTCGTTCAAATGCTTCGAATTCCGTGCCCTAAATAATGTATGTGACATTGCCAATTTTTTGTGAGATCGTGCCTGCCCCCAAGAGAAAAGGTTGAGCTTTGCTTAAAATAGACTTAATGGGGGATGTAAAATCGTTTTGTTAGCTTAGAAGATTTTCTGTTTCATTGCCTGCTTGGGCAGCAGTTTATCAAAACAAGGACAGGGTGACTTTTGGTTTTTCAGACTTTTGGGCGTAAATTTGTGTATATATTTGTTGGGTTTTGTATGTATTTTTTTTTATATTTGCGATGCCCGTTTCGATATTTCCTGCATATTTTTTTTATTATTTCTACTTTTTTTACAATTATCAGTCAGTCTCTGTTGTGTACTGCCCGGTTAATTTTCAAAGGTCGTTAAAACTCTGCGCCTGATTTCCGCATATTTTCCGAGGTTAAAACTTGTTCAAAAACAATGCATATAAAATTGTCTGGTGTAAATGCGTATGAGGCAAGGTCGTCATCATCGTCATTTTTCAGTGTAAGCGTTTCCATCTTGTGCGAATGGTTCTGTTGGCAGATTTACTGTTTCGTTGAACGATAACTCATGGTTTTCCGTGGCAAGATAAAGTCCACGAATTTGTCACCTTCAGTCTTTTCAAGTTTACGTAGTAGCATCCGGGTCTTCTTCTGGTCACAACAGTTTCCGCAGTCGATATATCTACTGAAATAAGCTGCGAATGATTTATCATCTTCTTTGTACTTGAAATTATCTATAGCGGATTATGCCGTATTTTTTTTAAAAAAGCGGATTTTTTTCACGTGTGCGTTACCCTTTACAATTTGATCACTATTGCGGATGCCCGTCGTTGGCGCTCTGATGATTGTTTTTCATGCCCCAATGATTGTCTTTGATGTTCCATTGGTTGCTCAAACGATCGTTTCTATAATTCGCCTTGTTCTTTCCTTGGTTTGTGTTTATGGTGTGCCATACTTTCCTGATTTCTTCATTTCTTCAATAAGTAGTTAAAACAGTTTTATTTCAATTTGCTATTTTTGTATCACTGTGCAATTTTTTAACTAAGACAAAACTGATCTTTGCCCCTCAATCTAGTCTTAGTGCAGAGAGAAAATAAAGTAAAGATTTAGTCTGTTTTATCTCGTTCGTTAGGAAAGAAAATATTGTAGTTTGCTCCTTTTTCTCTTTTTGAAAATAACAGGCGGAAATAATGTTTATTCCCACATTATTTGAAACATTTGGAAAAAAAACGTTTAAAATAAACTGTCCGCTTCACTTAACAATTTTAAGCCGTTTCCGTTCTCGTTTGTTGGATAAAAAACAGAGGTATTCCAAAAAGTATTAACCAACTGTTAATTTAATTTATGCAGATTAACCCACACAGACATAGATGAGGACAGTGTTTGTATTTTATTTTATGGTGAAAAAGTAAATAAAGAGAACAGGTGACAGTAAAAAAAAGAGGAAACGTTTGTTCCCTTTTAATCATGTAGATGCGAATATTTTCAACATTTAACACAGTAACAAGATTAAGAATTGTGTTCTTTTTTAGCGTTTAAAACGCACTTTCAGGTACGATAGATTGACACAATTTTTTTTTTAAATATTTTACTAACATCGCGTTCTCATCCACATCCAGTTCTGACTTTTTTTCGGGGAATTGGGTTCAACCCGTTTTTGAAGTCAGGTAACAGAGCACACACACAAAAATAATTTTCTTTTAATTTCATTTTATTTAATGTACAGTAATCTTAATTACTTGAGTTCCCATGAGAGTACAATTAGACACACATGTGAGGAAAATCAGCTCCCAAATTAGGAGGAACACATTAAAAATGGTCTCAGTTATTTTTGCTTTCGTTTAATATATAAAAAATAGATAAACAAACAAGTTAAAACTTAATCAGCGAGAGTAGTTCATTTATATACATTTATTTTTGCTTAATTTTACATAAAAAATGTTACTTTTAAATAAAGTTTATATAAAAAAAAGTAAGAAGAAACATAACAATTATAACTCATTATTTTCTTTGCAAATTTGAGGGGGTTTATGAAATTATTCTTCAATTTCTTTAGAAAACTAAAACCGCGATATTGTTTTAATCTGCTAGTTGTTTAGCAAAACTGCTCTTTTCAATGAGAATGTGTTTTGCTCATCTAATCAAAATGTAGGTTGGTATTTACTTATAGCGGCATCTATTTTTTGTTACATAAAATCAAATATTTATTAGCCCTTTGGAATATTCTACTTTCCTTTTAAAGGATGTAAGGATAATAAAGCTCAAGGAATCGGCGTCTTAATATATAGATGATGATGATGATGATGAGGATATGCAGAGGAAGAAGAGGAAGAAGAAGAAGAGGAAAAAGAAGGAGAAGAAGAAGAATAAGAAGATTTGGAACTTATCTCCAATACTTGCTCTCTGCATGTATGCCACTGAAGTCAGAGACATATTAAAAAATTAAATGAATATACTTTCATTTCAACTTAAAAATGCCTGGCGATATACATATGTATCAAAACAATCTCGGGGGTTTCCATTCTCTGAAACATATCACCACAGGATTCCTTAGGTGGAAACTACAGCATGATAGTCTTCCAATTCTATGTCAATGGATGCTGACATTTATATTCGTTATGTCTTATTTCTGCTGTTAACCACGACAAATTTCATATAAAGTAGGGCAGTACAGCTTTAGTCACAGTGCCAGTTTGAAGGGTTCGTTTTTACGGTAGCGATTCCCACACAAGAATACGACGATTAGATTTTACCGGACCTAAATGTTAAACCAGCTACTATACCCGATCTTGTTATAACATAAGCGTTTATGAACACGTTAAACTTACTTTGCTGAATTGTTATTGCAATGTGATGGCTTTCTAATCCCTCTTCAGCGTTCACTGAATTGAGCTATAATAACATTTTTCAGAATGTGTTTCTTCTAACAAGCATGTCCAGATCTTTTTAAAAGCTTTCTAGTATGCTTATTAACGATTATTTTTTGTAAATAGGCGGACTTTTCTAAAACACACGGCCTTACTATTATATAAATCCCAGGTTATTCATATTTAGTTGATTTAATAGCAAATGCACACATAGTCGATATATCCAACATATATAAATATTAAGATAGTTCTAGTCAATAAATACTTAATAAATTTTCTTCCAGTTGATTTTAATTTTTTTAAACTGCAATCAATAAACAAATACATTATTTACTCAAAACTAACATCTCTATAATGTTTATCACTATTCTCGAGCACATTCATATAATCAAAAATGTGTTCATATTTGTAACTATTTTTGACAATACCCGTTTTCAAACCACACTAAATTTGCGTGAACAGTTATACATACGGCCGTTTTTAATAGAACGCATATATTAGTTTCAATTATTTTCGTTCAAAAGTAGATTTGCAGTGACACTTGCAAAATTTTGGAAATTGTTTTCTGTTTCAGATCAAGAGAAGGGCGAAAGTCTTTGTCGTGAATTGTGGAATCTCAACTACCATTACAGATGAGAACTAATGATGCCTATTAATCATATATATATATATATATATATATATATATATATATATATATATATATATATATATATATATATACATATATATATATGTATATATATATACTAACAGAAATACTCGTCGTTGACTGGGTTAAAAAAAGCCTACAGAAAATTGACTGTGATCACTGAAAGTATGATAGACATGGAAAGAAGAGGGTTGTAAAAAGATTAACCAAAAAAATGATGTTTCCTTACGAAGAAAAAAATGTCATATATATAATAATATAAATGTATGAGAAATAAATGTTACCATAGTCAATAAAACTTACTTTGATGGTAGAAAAGTTCATTGGTGTGTATTTTTAAGTAGTTTGTAATTTTTTTTTTAATTCACGAATCAGTTTAAAAAAAAATTAAAATGGCAACGACTTTGAAATGGAGAGCCCCGTATACACTTTGAAGGAGGGTCACCTGAACACTCTGTGTTAACAATTTAAAAGGGTTCCGTCATAATTTAGACCGCTGAAATGATTTCAAGTAAAAAGCATTAAAAACTATTTCAAAACAACAAAAAACATGAACTGAACTTATATTGACTATGGTAACATTGACTTCTTGTATATTTTTTCGGGTAGTCGTTTGTTGGCTTTTCTGTTAAACACTCTTACTAAATTATATCGACGAAATATCGAAAAGCAAAGACACAAAAACAGTTTTGAAAAATAATAAAGCTTTACTTACATTAGTAAAATAATCCGAAACAGGAAAATGGGATATTAAAAAGTAAAGACTTAATTACTTTAGTTTTAAAGCAAAGACTCGATATAGATATGAATAAGAAGAAAATGTCGCCCTTTTTAAGCAAAACAGCTTCGTTCCAGTTTTTAAGTATTGAATGGTGTAGTATAGCGCCGTCGGATTCAGGGTTATACTATTGTAATGTAAAGAACACGCAGAAAGGGTTGTAATCAACTGAATTCCTTCTAGTACACTGACAAATAAAGCTTAAACAGATATATATATATATATATATATATATATATATATATATATATATATATATAAATAAAAAGTTATGTAAATGTTTTTAAAAAGACACTTAATCACGTGAGCAGGATTTTTCCTCCTATTGACATGGTAACGAGTAAGGTCCTTTTTTATTATTTATCTATTTATCTATTTTCGAAAGAGTGCCACGTGCAAGTGGAGAAGGAAAAAAACAGAGTTGTGCAAAATTTGTGTCGAGAATTGTCTAAAGTTCCGACTTTTTGGCTGTCAGTTTAATAAGAACGTGAATTTATTCAACACAATCTGATTACACGCAAAAAAGAAATAAAAGCTAACGTAAATTAAGATTGCAGTTAATGTGCTACTGTGGGCACCCACGCCTTTTAAAAAACCTTGTAAAACTTTGTGATATATTTACATTCTATGGAGGTCAGGCGCGAACGGACACCGAATATTTTTATTATACCATATTTCTTCAAAATGAAACATAATTATCTAAGTATACTTACACAAATAGATATGAAAATGCTTTGTTTAAGTTTGTGCTATATTTCCATGGAGGACAAGCGGGAACGCCGACCCCATAATTTTATTATACCATCCCTATTTAAGTTGAAACATACATATCAAATATTCTGATGTACATCTATATAAAAAAACCTTGTATACTTTTTGTTTTTTTTTTCATTTTTTATTTCCATACTTTGGCGGACAGGCGCGAACGCAGAGCCCGCGATTTTAATGAACCATCGTTCTGCCAGATTAAACATACCCATTCCTGATCCTCGATAGATATTCTATCATTATATGTAATCAGTTTTTCTTTTAATAGTCAATCATGTATGAGTTCATTCGTAACCAAACACACACACACAGACGTTCTGCTTTATATATATATATATATATATATATATATATATATATATATATATATATATATATACAGAGAGAGAGAGAGAGAGAGAGAGAAAGAAAATCGGTTATTCATAAACGGCCACACTGGTATTTAGACAAATAAAATCTATTGCCCCTTGGGCATTTTACTATGTAGAATCAGATTTGTATATAGTAATTTTTAATGAGTATAAAGCAAATCAAAATTATGTATGTTGAACACATTTTATAGAAATCAGAAATACAAGTACACAACAGACGCATATATATATATATATATATACATATATATATATGTATATATACATATATATATATGTATATATACATATATATATATGTATATATATATATATATATATATATATATATATATATATAGATATATATATATATATATATATATATATATATATATATATATATATACAGTGATGATCATATTTATTGGCACGGTAAAATAAAAGTTAAATTTTGTCTAATAAATTCTAAAAAAGGGATTAAATTAAAGAAAACAACAAAGTATATTATGTATTTTTAACTGGCCTTTCCGACGCAGCAATCGGATTTTAGAAAAAATAAATAACAAAGGAACAACACACATAATTGCAAAAAAACCTTGTTCAAAATTATTGGCACGGCTTTGTTTTTCTTTTGTATCAGTATAATATCAATCAATTTCCGGTTTACGTGCTTTCTGAACTTTTTTATAGCCATATTATGCTTGTTTAACGCTAATTCAGTGAATAATTTTTTTCAGATAATTTTTAGATAGCGATTTATTTAAACTATTATAAGTGACTAAATTATAATTTTCAATCGCCATGGTTAAAACTAAGGAACACAGCGAAGACGTCAGGAAGCTTGTTGTAGCATGCCATACCAATGGGTAGGGCTATGATAAGATTTCAAAGAAGCTAAACCTTCCCAAATCCAGTGTTAGAGCCATAATAAACAAGTTCAAATCGCAAGGCCACGTTATGAGTTTAGAGGGTAGAGGGAGAAAAAGGATTCTTTCCCCAATAGATGAACGGAAAATTGTTCGACATGTAAAACAAAACCCAAGGATCTCTGTTGGGAAGATTGTTGATGAACAGAGCACCTCTGGAGTGAATGTATCTCGGCATACAGTTGGTAGAGTTTTAAAGAGAGCTGGTTTAAAAGCATGTCGTCCGAGAAAGACTCCCTTATTGAAGCCTATGCACCTGAAAGCAAGGCTAGCCTTTGCCAACCGTCATATTGATAAAGATGTTGCATTCTGGAAACGTGTTCTATGGACTGACGAAACGAAAATAGAGTTATTTGGCCATAATAAAGTGTATTATATTTACAGAAAATCTGGCAAAGCTTTCCTGCCTAAGAACACCATACCCACAGTGAAGCACGGTGGAGGCAGTTTGATGTTTTGGGGATCCTTTGCTGCCTCTGGACCAGGGCGACTTGTTAAGGTCACAGGTAGCATAAAAAAAGAAGATGATGTTAAAATATTGGATGAAAACCTGAAAGACTCTGCTAAAGAGCTCTCACTTGGTCGTCGTTGGTGGTTCATGCAAGATAATGACCCAAAGCATTCGGCTAAACTGACTAAGAAATGGCTTGAGGACAATCATATTAATGTTTTGGAGTGGCCATCACAAAGTCCAGACCTTAATCCAATTGAAAATTTATGGAGAACATTAAAATTGAGGGTAATGCAAAGGAAGCCTAAGAATCTTATTCAATTGGAGGATTATTGTCAGGAAGAGTGGGCTAAAATTACTACTGAAGAGTGCAACAACTTGGTTGTAAACTATGAAAAGCGACTGAGGAAGGTAAACAAGGCCAAAGGCTATACAATTGATTATTAAATAAATCGTGCCAATAATTTTGAACAAGGGTTTTTTGCAATTATGTTTGTTGTTCCTTTGTTATTTATTTTTTCTAAAATCCGATTGCTGCATCGGAAAGGTTAGTTTAAAATACATAATATACTTTGTTATTTTCTTTAATTTAATCCCTTTTTTAGAATTTATTAGACAAAATTTAACTTTTATTTTACCGTGCCAATAAATATGATCATCACTGTATATTTATATATACATGTTCATGTACAAATATGTATCTACTTATGTAAATTGTTAACTATAGTTCAACATTATCAGTTTTAAATCAAGCAAAAATACTATTTACTGAAGCCAATTTAGGATATTAATAAATTTGGATTTCATTTGCTGTCAATAAAAGTATGTGAATTCATTAAAACTTTATTATTTACAGTAGTGTGGGGCGATGTTTTTCACAATATTTTTAATGTCAGATTTACTAAAATCATTTGGTAATAGGAAAAAATCGTTTATCAAAATATGTTGATAAAAACTAACAGGAACTAGTTTGAATGATAATTTTCAAATAAAAATATATAAAAATCTACCATTTCGCATTCTATATGCAGATGTGATATGTTTATTTACACGTCTATGTTTTTATTTATTTTAAATGGATGAATATGTCAAATAAAATCTATTATAATATACTCTTACTTAAAATAAATATGATGCACGTATGCCCATTATTGTTTTGAGTGGTATTTCGAATAGAAAGTATTTCGAATAGGAAAGTAATATTTCTGAAGCATATAGTGTTGGGGGTTGCATATTTATTTACACATATTTTTATTCAAAAAAAAAATTAAACCGAAGCATTACTTCCAAGCTCAGTATAACTATTTGGTTTATAATGCATTAATAGCAAGTGTCATGACTCGAATATGCAAATAAGGATATTGTCTTACATTAGACATCATAATATTTGCGGGAATTAATATTATTCCACAATAAAACAGACCCTAAGAAATTTCGGTTTGGCGATTTGCGTTACACAAACAGCATGCCGATATAAAAATGCAGTTGAAACAAATATATTCTTTTAAGAAATTTTATGATATGTTCTCTTATTTTACTTTCTGTAGTTCTATAGCAGCTGCACTGGAAACTGCCAAAATAAATCAACCAATGAGTGAATAAAATTGTAAAAAACGATTTACGTATTCAGGTAAAAGTCTAAATGTGAAAACAAAGTGTGTGAAACAAACAATGTTACCAGTTTATTGTTCAGAACAAGAATCGCAGAGGGGCGCTGCGGGATTGCATTAAACTTGCTTTTTTTGCGCACCCCCAGTTCGATTACGTCTGTAAATGACTAAAACAAGCCTAATGTTGATTGTTTTCTGCAAAATAAGGGAACACCGAACAAAAATAAATACTTATCACTTTTTCTCTACGTTAAATATATAATAAATAATACAGCAAAGAAAACGTTGAAATAATTGAACGATTAGTACAATAGTTAAAATACACTCCCGGTCTGTTATTGTTTACTGAAGGTAAATATGTAAGCAATATTTAATTTCTATTAGAAAAATATTATAATTTTTATATTTTTAAAAGCATAAAAAAATTAGTGTTACAATCAATGAATTAAAAATACCATAAAATACTCATTTAACAAGGAATTACAGTCTGTATTACTCTTGAATAAGCAGTTTCTCGTAAATTTTAAACATTCATTCCTGCTATTTATCTAGCTCATATATATGTTGTTATTATTTTATTACTATTGACATTAATATTATATAGATTTTATCGTACACTATTGTACTATATGTTATCTAAACGTATTTCGAAATATCAGGATATATACACTTCTGATCAAGAATGTAAAACCATTGAAAATCTTTAATAAAAACAATTTTAAAGGATAGATATTAAGCAACTATTAAAGTTTATTAATACTACAATCTTACCGATTATAGAAAATGTTATATTCGAAGGTTTTACTAAAATATTTACATTTAATATAATACCCTATTTTACACTTGATAAAAATTTTAAGATCACTGGGAAAATATATTTTTTTTTAGTTCAATTACACATAAGCTATCACTGCGTAAATGGTGTCACCATGTCTAAAGCAAACGAACTTACCGAATTGAGTTGCTCGTATTCAAGATTTCCATAGGAAAGTGTTTTCACTGCGGGCGATCGCAACTGAAGTGAATCAGAGTAAAACTTATAATTTCAAACTTTCTAAAGAACAGAGAAAATGATTGAAAATAGAAATCCATTTGTAGGCTCTTCAAAGTCCCTTACATGGAGTAGAGAACATAACGAGTTGTTGTGAAAGACATTGGACGTCCCTCTAGGCAAATTAAGGAAGTCACAAATGCTGATTGCAAACCTTTAACTATAAATAAAACTTACGACAAAAATGTATTATAAATAAAAAAAACATAAACATATTCTTCGCATGCTTCCACGGCACAAAGGCGGATTACTTATGTTTGGTCGTGCTTAATAAACAGGGGATATTTAGAAGTAAAAGATCAATCTATATGGCCTGATGGTTTCCAATGATATTGACATAACAAATATGTCTCTGGAAAATATTCTCACGCCTCATCGTGGTAAGACGATGGAGTTCCATGTGGTTTAAAGTTGTCATACAGTGTGTGATTATGTTAGTTTTTAGAACAAGACCATAATTGATGACTGAGACCCATCGTTTGGTTACGGCAAAAGGATATTGCATGAATCCAGGTTGCACGATGGACCTTGACATTTTTGCAATAAAATGGGATCCATCACTTGGGACATCGTGTATAGTCACCGGATTGAACCCCATTAGAAATGTTTGGAGAATAGATGACAAGAGATGCTTATTTAAATGCAAGCGATATTCAACAAGGAATGAACTTCATGAAGCCATAATTAATGCTGGGGAAACATCTGCTGCACATTGATGAAACCGTATATTTATATCATGGCTCACAGATTTTTTGTAAGTCATCAAAACCAGCGAAGGTAGAACTCATTAGAAAATTTTATTGTTGAATGTTTTCATAATAGTTTCGTAAATTGCGTAGAATTTATATTCCTAGAATCATAATTTTGGTCAAGGTTAAAATTCCTCATATTAGAAAAAGTAAATTACAGAATTAAATATAGCGAATGTAGTTTTTTATTATTAGTAACCTTTAGTGGGAAGAGTAAAACTCTACCTTCAATAAAGGTTTCTTTTAAAGATGTTCGTGGTATTTAATTATATATATATATATATATATATATATATATATATATATATATATATATATATATAAATATATATATATAAATATATATATAAATATATTTATATATATATAAATATAAATATATATATATATATATATATATATATATATATATATATATATATATATAATTAGATCATACGTAGACATTTACGCATACGGCATTACTCTTTACATCATCAACATTCTAATTCACATTTGTCATCAATTGAAATGAATGGCTCTCGTCTTCAGGAGGCCTCAAGTTTTGACAAGTTTCTGGGCTTGACCATTACTCCTGATCTTAAATGGAACACGTATATCAAATCTGTTGCCAAGGCCGCTGGAAAAATGGTGGGATCTTTCTATCGATCCAGTAGATATCTCACTGCTGATGCTATTCTCTACCTATATAAGAGCCAGGTACGTCCAAGGATGGAATACTGTTGCCACATCTGGGCAGGAGCTGCTAGAAAGGACTTGTCCTGCCTTGATAGAGTTCAAAATAGACTTCGTAGCCTCGTAGGAGATGTCCTTTTCTCCTCCTTGCAACCTCTATCTCACAGAAGAGATGTTGCGAGTTTGTCTCTGATGTATCGTTATTTTCATGGAAAGTGTTCAACTGAGCTTCAATCTATGGTCCCCCCTCGCCAAATTTTCACAAGAAACACTCGTCTAGCTGTAAACACTATCAATAATTTCCCCCACTCTTTATCTGTGCCTAAACCTAAACGTAGATTCCATGAACAAAGCTTCTTTCTTAGAACTGCACGCCTGTGGAATTGTCTTCCGTTTTCCTGCTTTCCGGCTGACTACAATATGGTTGTGTTCAAGTCTAAAGTAAATAAGTTCTTGATGAGCCGTTCCATATAAGTTATTAAATTTACCAAATTTTCATTACTAATGATTACTATATTGACCAATTTCTACTGTACACTCTTTAACCCTTATCCTTGAGTGGCCTCTGGGCCTTGATAATGTGGTGACGCCTTTGTAAAAAAAAAAAAAAAAAAAAAAACAATAAGTCAGCAATAACCCAGATGTTTCGGATTCTCTCTCTTATGATCTAAAGAAAGTCGTGCAATGTGGAAAAAAGTTGACTGTTCAATTTATAGTCGTTTAAATAAATAATTGTCTTGAGGAAGCTAATATTCTTAACATATTTATAGACTGAACTTTACTGTAGAAATAGAACGCATACATAACATTATCAGTCGCATGGTTGCTTAATTTACGTAACAGGCAAATTAGTTAATGGGGGTCACTAACTGATTCTGTCTGATTATTCTCGCCACAGTGAAAAATGAAATCAGGCGTATTGATTAAATTAAATTAAATACTAAAATGATATGAAACCATTGGTGAGAAAAATGCGCCTATCAAAATATTGAATGAAATAGTATTTTTACTTTAGCGCAGCGATACTGTTATGGTAAGGATTCAGTCGCTATTTACGCGTAGGGCATTGAAAAGATGAGTCACACGACTGTTTGGTTATGCGCACGCTCTAATCCCCTTCCCTCTTTTGTTAAAGTTTTTTTGTTTGGGACACTGCTATTGTTGGTCGTTTCCCGGAGTGATTGAGTTAGATTCCGTCATTGTTCTGTGGCCTTGTGTAATGGTGTTTGTGAGGTTGGTGTATGGGTATGATAAATGCTCTGCTTCCTAAATCACATTCTCTGTTGTTTCCTATTCCTACCTCTTTCTACCTCTTTCTTTTTCCTTCGAGCGCTTTTTAAGGTGAGAGTGAAACTCGTTTATTGACCTTAGAAAAGTATTTAAAATTATCAAATATATATTTGTGTATAAAAGTGTACCAAAATTAATAAGCTTACAATTATTGATTCCACATATTTTAAATAATAAACTTCATTAATATTGACATCAGTGTATCTTCATATTGGCAGCTCATTAGCTGGTGGTGGGGATCTTACAAAATCCCTGATGTTTTTCTTACTTTTTGTCTTAATTTCTTTGGTCAAACACGTGTGCGGAACTGTCCCAATTTATGACGAATGGCACGATTGGACTAGGTGTTTTCGATTTTTAAAAAAAAATTGTAAAGGAAGAAATTATTTGCAAATTTAGTAATTTGAACGTTCCGGAATGTTTAATAATTTTCTAAAAGAAATATTTTTCGAAGATAATATGTTAAATGTTACGTATTTTTTCTACATTTTTTACTGAAAACATGGTTTGAGCAGGTTTCCTGAATTTTGTAAAGTGTTTAATGAATATTATTCAAACGTGCACTTACAATGAGGTTTGAATGTGTAAATTATCCACATTAGAGAAATTATCTTTTTGATATGTTTTTTTTTGAAATTAAACAGTTTTAAACATTACTGATATTAAGGAGCATTTTGGAAAAATTAAATTAGTTTTAATTTTTAATTAGTCTTAGAGAGGAACAAGTCAATCATTTCGTTAGTGTTGAATTGTTTCCTCCTTTATGGAAGGTGAACAGAATAGGTCGAGCCTATCATAGGAGCAGATGCTGCATTGTGATCTTAATCAAACGGTTAATTGTAAATAACTAATCTCTAAATAATTATATTCTAAATTTTAAACAAAATAAAAAAGAGGGATGACCGATTGATTTGAATGTAATGGGGATTCGAAATAGTTCGAGCGTTCATGTTTTCTTATTATCATTATAAGTCATGGACTTACTTCCAAAAATGGTGGAAGAAAATCTTTTGGAAATTGAATTTTGTGTCATCTTTTGGTAAGAAATATATTTTTATAAAAAATCAAATACATTTACATGTTCTCTAAATTTAAAAGAAAAGTCACGTATGAGTGAAAGAACTCCGTTTCTTAAAATTAACGGAAGACAGTAATTATAACAGAAATGCTTCAAAATTATTTTGTTCTGTTTTTTTAATGTAAACATTCCGCTTCATTGGCTTTACGTAAGTCAACGTTCTTAGCCTTTTCATTTGTAAAAATGGTACTATTTAATTATTCGAACTTAGTGAATCTGAGTGCTCTTCACTTTAATTTATCCTTAAATAATTATTTTTATACTAAGAACTTAAGAATATGATGATTTAAAAGACTAATAAAAATGATACACTTATGAAATACTTATTAGTATTGTTGCTCACTCTGTAATTGATGAAGATCCAATTTGTGTCTTCTCCGGTATTAGGTCACGTAACCTCGGACTAATTAAACAAAAAACAGACAATACTGTTTACTGAAAGGGTGTGACCATAGCTGTCATAAATGCTTTGTAGTTGTCTTTTTGTCTGTTACAAAATAAATTAAAGGAAAATACACTTGGTGTCCCAAAAAGGGCGCAATCCCAGCGGTAATCATACGATTAAAGACCAAAACAATGCTGGTAGTATCGAAGCGTACATCCAGCGAACGAAATAATAACAGCGCCCATTGTAGTGAGGTGTTAGGGTAAGAAAGTGGATGAAATTACTCATGTCTCATACATTATGTTTCGATGAAGGGCGAGGATTATAACTTCTCTGGTAGAGGAAGCGAGTACAACCATCGCACTTGGCTGGCGAAGATAGAATTGCTTTGCGAAGTTCCTTTGGAAGCGGAGTATTATTGGATCTTTAATCATAGACGGCTAATCAACTCAGGGAAATTAAGGGAGTACAGAGGGATCAACGTGAAAGTACGTCGTAATTACCACTACGTTGTAACTCGCCCATAGTCGAGAGGTGATTAGTAACCCGCGGGGGAATATGGGGAAGGTACGAAAACGCAATACCTTCATTGTTTTTTTGTTTTGTTTTTTTTTGTCTTTTGTCGGCGACCAGCATGGGGTAAGAACGCATATTTTTGTCTCTACGCAAAAAGATGGGACGCCCGTTCTCTCCCAACTCAATACGTATTGAGAATTAGTTAAGGTTTTTATCAAGATTAATTGTAATAAATTTTCTCTTGTAATTATAATATAATGTTAATACTTTTTGCAAAAATAAATAGTAACGATTCTCTTTTATAGATTAAAAATTGTTTTGTGTGTTGGTTAATCTGCCTTACCATTAAGACATGGTCGCCCACCTTCTCAGCAGCAAGCTAACAGGAAGAATCTTCATCGGGGAATAGAGAATCTCTCCACCTCCAATAAAAAGTCACACACTAAACTGCTGGTCTACATTAAATCTTTGGAACAGACTTCCAAGTTACTATATACCTAGTTATATATGTTAGAATCTGTTGCTATTTACCCGGAGTTCTTTACGAGGATATTAATTAAGCCGATTCCTGGTCTTATAATTAGCTTGCCGTGCCCAGGAAGGCTCGTTGTAACCGTTAAGCGGTAATGCAAGTGACCGACCCATCGTGTTATTCTATAAGATAATTAGGAAAATTACAGAGTCTATTTAAAAAAAATCTAAATATTTACATTTATCATATTTTTTTATGTACGCTAGAAAAAAATATCATAACATCGTGCGGTCTCTATTTAAAATTAACGAATCATTTCATTTGTAAGAAAATGCATTTCATTTTATTTTCTCCTATCCGTTATACTTACAAATATTTTTGTAATTTATGTAATACCTTTGCATGTTTCTTGTATTTCAACACCAGAAAGTAGAATTTAAAGTAAATGTATGATAATTGGTGATTACAATGAAAATATAATAAGTTTCATTAAAAAATGTGTAAGCGTTAAATACACTGTAAGCTATTCTATTTTCTCCTACCTTCTCTCGCGACTCTTGACTGTAAACTAATCGGGCAACCTCATACAGCATAAATGCAACACACTCCGTAGAGATCAGCGTCAACGTACATGTAATGGATGACTTTAACATGCAGCATACTAATTCGTTCTGTTTCTCTTTGTATTTAGGCATAGCTGGTAGCATCAGACGGTCACGTCACCAACCAGTCTCCCAAATCAACACGATCTGTAGATCACATGAATTGATTTCTGATTACAAATCCCAAGTATTGTGAAACAGCGGTCATATACCAACTCTGGAATGCTTATAACGTTTTTATACGGATCAAAAGACCACTAAAATGTCGACCACTAGTTCTAGATATATTACTCCAAACGAAAATTCATTTCACAAAGGCTGATTGAAAAGCAATCCAAGATAATATAAGGGGCGTTTCCTCTATCAGTATCTCTTCTGTTCCTTCGTAACAGTTATCAACTGAGGCTATTGAATTCTCTATCGCAACAATTGCGGTGCATTTACTTTAACCCTTATCCCTAAGTGGCTTCCGGTCCTTGATAAGTGGTGACCACCTTGTAAAAAAAAACAAAATAAAAACTTAAAGGAAAGTTCCATAGCAAACCCCACTGTACGCAATAGTTCACTTCTACTTGAGCAGCTGTCATTGTTCTCCAGATTTAATCAAGATTAACTAGGTATAAATAAGGGATAAGTATACAGTGACTAAAAATAATTGGGATCATTCAATGACTGCAACAGAAAAGTTACTAAATAGAGTAAAAAAAAACCTCATTGAGTCGCAGAAATCGGGGAGGTACGATATTTGGAAAATTTGTTACAGTAACAATAGTAAATAATGAACAGCCAGCAGTTTCTACAACTATACAACAGCATGTGGTTGTTAACAACTTATATGAAGACACATACTTGCTTAATGTACAGGTGCTCTTAACACCATTTACGAAAGAACTACTCAGATCTTGCAAGTTTGCATTTTGTCGTATAAAAGCAACACTCGATGATATGAAAATCAGTTCTTGTCATGTGTGTGATGCCAAAAAACACTAGTCACTTGGAAGGCATATGGGCTGATCTTATATCTGCTATAATATTTTTTAGTTGCTGGCTGATGTTCTCGCGTTTCTCTCGAAATTCCCAGTCGAATGATAATTTAATGATTGCAGGTCTTTAAGTCCATAATCAATGAAATTTTAGTTTAGAAACTCATAGATACGAAATAATTTTCTGACCAGATATAGGTAAGTGTTTCTTACTGCATAAATCCTTCTGCAATCTTGGCACATATATATAATGCACTGAATAAGAAAAAATGATGGATAGGCAGTAACCGCTAGTTGTGTCCACACACATAAACGAGGAACTAACCCGATTATATTTACCTAAAAATTAAATCGCAACGACTTACTTAAAACAATCACAATCTTTTTAAATGGGAAAAAGGATACAGATTGTTCTCGTTGATCGCACAAAAAAGAGCATGGTATAAATAAAAATGTGCGATAAGGATCGAGCCCTGGATCTTTAATATACTTGATGGTCCTAATTGACGTCACTGATAATTTTTTCCAAGAATCATGATTGGTATGAAACTGAGTCTGTGATACCAGTTTATAAGAATGATTGCGACAGAACTGACCCACTAAAGTATTGCTCTATTAGCCTCCTCCCTTTTTTCGCAAATATATTTGAGCCCATAATAAATCATGCTCTAGTTTACCACCTTATATTTGCTTAACTTCTATCATATAGATTTTGGCAAGCTGGTTCTACTAAAGATATCTTAGAAGTAATCTCTGAAGGTGTATACAGTGCACTAGATAAGGCACGGTAGAGCAATAGCTACAGGTATATGTTAGTCTTTCCACAGAGTATGGCACGCTGGGATTCTGATGAAATCCAGATCATATAGTATTGCTGAATGAATGTTACACATAATAAACTTCTTCTTAAATAATATGCTATAAATGCGGGTGTATGTCAGGGGTTGATCCCTGAATCTTTCTAAACCTGATATTCATAAGCGATCCCTTGATGAAATTATCTCTGATGAAGGTATATTTACTGAGAACACAATGCTCTATAACGGCAAGAGGAGAAAATGAATAAACACATATCCAAGGTAACGTTGGAAGATTTCCTGTCTGTAGTTAAATAGGATAAAAAAATCAGTAAAATATTCAATACTGCCAAGACAAAGCTTGTGACTTTTAATAATTGCAAAAATGTTCTCAAAAACCAATAACTATGGCTAATGATAGATTACTTCAATACGCCTTTCAAACTCCTCGGCGTAACGTTCAGAGAAAACATTAGTTGAAACAGATGCATTGAGTGTATTGCCGGAACTGCTGCGAGAAATGCGGGTTCTTTCTTCGGTGCTGGATTGATACTTACGCTTGAAAGTGTCCTGTATACTTACAAGGCCACCCTTTCATTTATGTATGGAGTAGTCTTGTCACGTTTGGGTTGGTACATCTACTAGTCGTCTCTCGCACCTAGAAGGGTACACAAAATGTCGCCAATCTAATAGTTCCTGAAGTGCAAGCTAGGCTTAAACTTCTACGCATCGACGAAATTCTAAAACAATCTGCCTGTTTTACAAGTAATAATAGATGCTATGACAAACTGCAATCCTTGTACTTCTTTGCCCTAAATATCCTCATCAACCCCAACACGCAGAAAAATTACACCCCTGCACACTGAATAGCAAGAGTTGCTAGAACGCTTTCTCGTCTAATAGATTCATCCCTAAAATTGCTAGAATTTTCATAGAGAATAATTATTTTAAAAGAAAAACTTTGAAAAGTATATAAAAATATAAGAAAAAAATCATGAAACTTCTACAGAATTTGAACAGAGCCAAACTTAAACCTTCAAGTAAAAAATCCATCTATGAAACAGAAGGAAGGATTTTTTTCCGAGGTCATATTAAAATAATAAATTAATTTAAATATGTAAAAAGTAATCAACATACTGTTAACATTTAATGGTGCAGTTAAGGTGAGTACAATATTTGGATAAAACATAAACAAAAATTAACAGCATTTATACTGAATCTAAAAATACGGTTAACAATATTAAAGATGAAAATATTGTTTCATTCATTGTGTTGTGTCTAATAATATAATTTGGCGCTCCCCCCACAACAAAAAGATTTTTATGGTTTCATGTAAGTCATATAACAATGGCCACCAACTATTCCAGTAATATTTGTGCATTGGCTTTTATGAAAATTGATGCTCTATAGTTTCATTTACGTTTTTATATAAGTATACTACAGAAAAATACAACAAACATATAGATGTGTACAGTTCTTTCAGTCAAATTATTTATGCATCTAAAACGCACCATTAGCATATTCATTTTCAGCTAAAATCTGCAAAACTTTTATTCATATATGTTCAGGTTATTTTTCTGCCTAACGCATTTCATAAAATTTATTTAGTATTTCAGCATTTATGGAGATGTCCTTAAATAATAATGTTATAATTTTGAAAACCATATTAAACATTAGATAGTGTTGCATTTTATAATTTCATTTAACACTGTATAAAACAAAAAATTACGGAAAAAGTATAATTACACTCTAAAAATCTAACATACATTGCACGGTTTACACCGGTGACACCGCTTGCACTCATAATGAGTTTGATATACTAGGTGTATAACTGAGAACCTCCGGCACGCCCAGACTGTTTGACATAAAGCTACCTTAATTGTCGTGATAACCCACCATGGTGAGGTCATATTTCCCCAAGATACATCGCTCATTGCCATCAAAGGATATGAGAACCCCATAGGGGTCACTCCTAATAGTGAACCCGAACGAGTGTTATTACTCAGCAATTTGACGACAACCCCCCTACTCTATTCTTTTGAAAGGCACAAAGATAATCCGATAAATGCGGGCTCTGTTTGAGTGTTGTATGTATGCACTCGTCCAGTATAATGTAATAAAGCTGAATTTCTGTTTCTTTTTCTTTTATGTTTATTCTATCTTCACCCCAAACAAGGAAAGTGCCACTTTGAAGTAGGGGCTACTATTGGGGACAATTTGCGGGACATTAAGAAGGGAGATGAGTAGAAAGATATGGGTTCTCATTACACCTGAACTTCTGCATGTCAGTACAGTTGGAAAAGCAGTTTCCCGGAAGGGAGTTCCAAAGACTTGCAATTCTGGGGAAGAAACTATTGGAGTAAAAGGTGGTCTTACACCAAGGGATCGCTACTGTGAAGGGGTGGGTCTAAGTTGCTTTTCAGGTTTGTCGGGGGCAGTCACGTCGAGGAGGTACAAGTGCGTACAGTTCGTCAGAGCAGGCACCTTTAAAGTATTTTAGAACAGGCAGTGGGATGCGACATTTTGTCGATGGGACAGAGGCTGACGCCTTTATAACAGTTCAGGACCTATCAGGTTTGCGACTCTCTTCTGAACCCAGTCCAGGTGTGAGAGACAAGCAGGAGATGCACCGGCCCAAATGTGACAGCAATACTCCATACAATGGCGGATGTTGGCCTTATAGAGATTCAGGATATTTTCAGGTGAGTAATTTTCTGGCACGGTAGAGAGAGCTCACCTTCTTTGCAGTAGCCTTGGCAATGCTTTCAATGTATATATCCCAGTTCATGTTCCCTGTAAACTTTAGGCCGGGGAGTTTAAAGGAAGTACTTTCAAGCGGGGTGCTCTTGGTCATTGCTATTAGTGGTAGAAAAGATGTTCCTGTTGACAATGTGAGAATACCATTGCCGTCTCTTATAAAATTAATCAATATGTCTCATACAAATCGCTGGTCCTGGATATGCCCTTAAACTATATCCAGTGTTGAGGCACCAACTTGCGGGATTTGGGTAGTGTTGAGCCACCCTTTAATTGTCATTGCTCCCAGATCAACTCTGACCCGGAGTGGTAGTACATGTTAGGGCCACAACTATGGGTTAAATATAAACCGACTGGAAAACAACAAATATATTCTATTAAAAAAAATGTCTTCAAAATCTTTGGATTCGGCATTAAATGAACTGAAAATGGTTGATATGCCGTAAAACAAAAAACAACCAACCATACAAATCGCCTAAATTTCAACCAATCTATCATTCTGATCTACTTCATGTTGAATTAAACACATGTATAGTTCCCACCCATATTAATCTATCCAACAAGCTCTCATCCATATAAATATATGTTCAAGAGATCCTTCCTTTATGTACTTGATAATGCTAGAGCTTACAATAGTTAATATTTAAAGTTTACACGAAAACAAAGAAATTCTAGTTCTTCAAAAATACAAGTAAATTGTTATTGACTTCATTAGTGAATATTTCTCTCGATAATCTTTTATCCAAAACTTAAAGAATTGAAAACCGGGCGTCTTTAGGTTACACATTGTATAAACACACATATTTTTTTTAATTTAGTTTTATTTCGGACTATTATTCTCAACTTTATTAGTTGTTGTTTTGGATCTTTTTTTTTTTTTTTTTGATCGGTTTTGTTTATTCGCAACGTTTCGACCAACTATTTCTCTGGCCTTCGTCAGGTGGTAACCGCGACGGATAGGAACTTAGAATCTCCTAACTGCATTCTCAGCCATCACTGCCATCCGTAGTTGTTGTCGTCTCACCACATTTTGACCAATTAACCTCTGCCACGCTTTGGGTGGGATTGAAACCGCTATCTTCAGACAATGTTCATCTGCCAGAGGTTAATTGATAAAAATGTGGTGAGACGACAACAACTACGGATGGCAGTGATGGCTGAGAATGCAGTTAGGAGATTCGAAGTTCCTATCCGTCGCGGTTACCACCTGATGAAGGCCAGAGGAATAGTTAGCCGAAACGTTGTGAATAAACAAAACCAATAACAAAATATAAAAAATAACAGCTAATAAAGATGAGAATCATAGTCCGAAATAAAAATAAATTAATATTTATTGCCCATCTCCAAAAAATGAATTCCAATTAAGGAATATATATATATATATATATATATATATATTTATATATATATATATATATATATATATATATATATACACATTTTTTTTTGTTTCAAATAATTGTGTTACCATTTGTGAGGGTTGGATAAACGTAAATGATTTCCCTGTTATTCTTTTTATAACGATTAAAACTCAATGTATGCGACGCGTACGATATCTCATAGATTCCATGCTTGTCAGTAGGAAAGTTAAACATTACCTCTGCTCAATAGCAAGCGCTTAGCAGGTACAAGAAATTATATCTTTCTAAAGGCTAGTAAGCATTGTAATTATCTCAAGAATTTGAAGAATAACAGAAGCAAAAGAATGTTAATTGAAATTAAAGTATGGCTTATTACAATTGTCGCAATTTTTTTTTTAAATACCTTCATACATAATAAATAATGATCTCTATAAACATTGGTATTACTTACTGAGAAAATATATTAATAGGAAAAAAATAAAAATATGTTAAATAAAATACTAAAATATATAAAATACTCCGTATTTGTATAATTATGAGTAATTTTCGAATCCTGGATTTGTTATGGGTAATATTAATATTCGACTTACCTATAACACATATTGAGCCTGGAAATTTGAGTCGGATTTGGATTTTATTTTCTAATGAAAAGTAAAACTCAGAACCTATGGAGAACGCAATTAAGACATTTACGCTAATATGAGAGACAGAAGAACGGTAGCGATTGAAATTAAGGGGTGTGGGAATAATTGCGCATATGTGTAAAAAGGTTTTTTATGGTACTTAAGACATTGAATGAATTAGATCACAAAATTTCAGTTCTTATGTTCACTATGATAGAGAAAGATCATTGTTCCTTACAGCATTCGACAATAACAAACAAAATGGTAATAAATAAAAATTCAGTAGAGATGATTACATCATGAACGTTTTTATGATAATGTCTTGTATGTGGATTAATGTAAGATAAAAACAGGCTATATGTTTAGCATTATGTTTACCGAGATGTTATGGATATAGAAAGATGTAACATTTTTATTATTCTGACAACTGTTTCGCAGTTCGGATGACATGCTTTATTTTTAATGTGCAAGAAGCTTCAAACGAAAATATGTCTTCAGTCCTCGGAGCTTACTAGAAACTAGGTTATCAGCCAATAATCAAATATAAATCAAACTTTCCTGGCGCCAACACTGTGGTTAATACGTAAACAAAAAAATGTTTGTTCGTTGAAATCAAAAAGCCCTACGTATCACTTCTTATTGATAGCAGCGACACACAGGGAGCATACCCCAAAAATGATTATGAAAAATATTATTTGCTGTAAACAAAAATGTTATACTTTTGAAACATATGTATTCTTTTCTCTTTTTTTGTATTTTTTTTTTGTAAGCCACTTTTGTTTTATTTTCATTTGTTTCGGTTCAACATTTTTTTTTACATTAAGCTTTCTCATTTTTTTTTCTTTTACATGTCTGTATTTCATAATATAATGGTTTTATTTCTTTCATTCAGGAGTATGTTTCTATTTTATTACTTTCTCCATTCCTTTTATGTCATATTTCATTGTCGACATTTGCGACCTCAGAAATCGAATTCAATAAACACGTTTTCATATTTTCCCGGGAAAAATATTTGAAAATAGAAAAGTAATAATTTGCCAACTAAATATGAATGAACAAATAAATACGGGCGAGTTTGATGTTTCTTTTGTTACGCTCAAAGGAATAACTCTACAATACTTATGGTCGATTGAAATATTGTACTCAAACATATCAAACTTGCATACACAGGCATACATGCACCTATATATATATATATATATATACATATATATATATATGTATATATATATATAAATACCTACATATATTTATATACAAATATATATATATATATATATATTGCGTTTTAGCATTCGATGTAAATTACATTGAAACCTTGCAACTTTCTAATTTTTCTTTCGCTGCCTTAACTGTTTTTAAGACCTATAGATCATGTATCTCTCTCTATCTCTATCTCTCTCTACATATATATATATATATATATGTATATATATATGAATATATATATATATATATATATATATATATATATATATATACAGTAATTTATAAAATATATATGGCGATTAAGCTACACTTAATATTCGGCGGTTCATCCATTATAGGATTCGTCAGGCTTATGCACGAATTCTGTGGTTGTTGCTCGTTTTTATATATATTGAGGATTTTAGTGAGCCAATCAGCTTTCTAGTATCCACCGCGCCCCTTCCATGCATTTTATCGAACAAAGGATCTGTTTTAGAACCAAGTAAGTGGTTTAAGGCAGACGATTTTCCTCATTTCTGCTCTTTTTTATATATAAATATACATATGTGTACACACATACATGCACCCATACACACACACACACACACACCCACACACACACACACACATATATATATATATATATATATATATATATATATATATATATAAGTATATATACGTATATATATATATATGTGCGTGTTTGGTCGTTTATGTATATTTATGTTTTTTTATTTATTTGTTTGTTTTCTATTGTTTTTGTTAATTTTAAAGCAATTTTGTATCACTATCCTAGAGTAAGTTATATTTTGTGAACGCAATTGTTTGCAATTTCTCGTCTACAGCTATATAGATTTTGAGGTTCTTTAAAGTACAGGATAGCAAATTTTTCATGAAGGCATAATTTACATGTGTCATCTAAATGTATGCACTTGGTATCTTGTCTTATAATTTTCCATTCGACTACCGGCGAATGTTCGCTTTCTTGGAGTTTCCAGTATTTATTCGCTAGTGTTGTTTTTATACGGTGTTTTTTTATTTTTAAATGTACTTTTGTGGTCATAGTATCGGGTTTTAAAATCTAAGGAAGTCATACCTACGGAATATTTCTTGTTATTCGGGTTTTCTTTCACAAATATTGTTGCTTGGTAAACTACGCTGTTTATTAGACGTTTATTTTGAACTGGGCAAAGTGTGCGGTGTCTACAGTTGCATTTTTCTTGTTTGCTATTATTATGTTTATTTATGGTACGGGTGTTCTTCTCCGGGGTTGTTTTGTTCTTCTTCTTCTTCTTCTTCTTCTTCTTCTTCTTATTATTATTATTATTATTATTATTATTATTATTATTATTATTATTATTATTATTATTTCTGCAATGCTGGTTTTACTTTTTGTCATGGTGTCTACTTTTTATTGTTTATTTTATTGTTGTTTACATTGTTTTTATTTAGTATTTTGTTATTATGTGCTTTAATTATCATCTCTAAATTTTTATAACAACTGTAAGATAACTTCAAGGTATTTTTATTGAAGATTTTGTGTAAGGGGTTGTTTGCGGTAAAGTGTTTTTCAATAAGGTCTAGAAATTTCTTAACAAGTTTTTATTTTTAACATTTGATTGTATGGGGCCGTATACCAAGTTATAGTTTTTTTTCTTCTATTTTTGGTTTTATTATAGTTGTTGGTGTTTTGTTGCTTATATTTGATATCGATATTTTTGTATCCACTATTTTTTAGGGTTGTTTCGTAGATATTGGTTGACCTGTTAAATGCATTTTCATCGCTTGAGTTATTACTGAGTCTACTTACGAGCGAGTTGGGAATGTGTTTTATAATTGATGCTGGTGGTTGGCCTTAGGGTTTACGTGAATTGGAGTAGCGTTATCTTTTAAGTGGAGTTCATATGTGTTTTTATCTAAGTTTAACGTGACGTCCAGGAAGTTTGTTATTTTTATGTTAGCTGATAGGTCTGCATTTAGGCTTCTCAAAATCCATTTAGAAATGTTCTCCGCGAGTTTACCTTTTGTCTGGATGAAGCGAAGAAACGGCTCTTCCACTGTCACCTTATTTTGTCAATTTTTACGTAGCGCAAAACCTCACTCATCTGGACCTTGTGAGATACATCAGGAGTGTTATAAAAAAATATTTAAAAAATATTTGTTTTCCTTGATCTGATCGATGGTGTACTTTCTCACCTGCTAAAATGCTCAACATTTCATTTTTGATTTTTGCTTGCAGTAATAAGTAGCGTATTTTCCCAGATTAATTTTCACCAAATTTCACGGAGCATAGGGTCATACTTGGCCAATAAATTAAACAATTCTTAAAAAATATCCTTTGTTTTCTTGATCCTTCTCATCAACGTGTATATTTTCAAAGTGCCCCCGTGGTGCCAGATTTTGCTTGGTGAGAAACTGATGGTGTCAGAATTCCCCGCCATTTGTTAGTTTCCTTCTTAATAAGATGTTGCTCTACTTTGTCAAATATATTTCTTTCATTCAGCAAGTCGGTCCTCTAAATCCTTTCAGTTGAGAAACGCTTGAGCATCAAATGTGCCAGTCTCCTGTTCAAATACGTTAGGGTTTTATTTCGATCAATTAGTAAACACATGAGTAAAACTTGACTGTCCAGTTGGAAACTGTCTGCCGCAGAAACACAATTAGGGTTTGCTAGAAGGAGAATAATCTATCCATGTTCTCAAAATATACTCACCGTTGTGCTATTTCCGATGGAATCATTTTATATTTAGCTTTCTAACGGCGCATTTTGTTGTTGTTCCTGGTCGGCCTATTTCTTGAATTCATGATCAAGGTCCTGCTCAGCGTCAGATGTCTGCCGAACAAGCATAGCACAAATTTTCCAATTCTTCAGCTTCACGCGCATCATTACCGTTGACAGTTTTTGATGTATCAACACTGACAATGTCGACTTCCGCACTACTCTTCTCCATTCTATTCCTTACGATACCTTCTTTATGGATTCATGCAAATATTCTGAAAAAAATTAAACTCTATTTTTAAAAATAGCACGGCATTTCTCTGCAACCACCTTCTTGTAGTGTTCCATACTAGTACCACAAAAGTTAAGATATTCCCCCCATAAAATCATTGTTTTATGAGATACCTAATCCTATCTCTCTGCCTGTCTCTCTCTCTCTCTCTCTCTCTCTATATATATATATATATATATATATATATATATATATATATATATATATATATATATATATATATATAGGTTGACCCCCAAAAAGCGGTCCCAAATATAATAAGGCCCCGTTTCTTAGTGTTTTGTCCGAACAAATTTAACATAGTGTATTCTTTGTCCCAGCTCATACTAGGGTCTTTGTTACTCACGGAAGTTGATTCTGCCATCTCCTGTAAAATAAGGGCAATCGGTGAATATCTAATGGAGATATCACGTTTTTTGTGGTCACCCTGTATATATATATATATATATATATATATATATATATATATATATATATATATATAGAGAGAGAGAGAGAGAGGGAGAGAGAGAGACCCGTCACTACTCCTTACCCTAAAATAAGAAACTTACGGGAAAAGAACCTTTCATTTTATTTCCTATATTAAATGTTGTATATGTTTTTGACCACTTCTCCATTCTGTTTAGTAATTTATGTATTTTTTTAAAACTTGTGCGCCAAAACAAACTTGAAAACGAACCTTCTCGGTCCTATCTCACGGAGAGAAAGAGGGTGTCATGTTTCGCCATTTTGAATTCTTACGACTCTTAAAAAGTTAATATTTAATGTGAAATAAAGAGCGATTGAAACAATCTTAAAACACCAATAAATGATTCAGGTAGGTTACAAAGTAACTTTTATACCAATTGGGAACATTTATTTGTCGTGCATTTGATTTTTTCCACTTTATCGAATCCCTCTTTATTGTAAAGTAAACCCCCCAAAATAATTAAAATAATTATTAAATACTTTTCAAAGTATTTCCTTATTTAGAATATGGTATATAAAAATACAAGGAAGTGGCAATTTTGACTACAGTCATACGCAAGATGACAGCCGCGGACGGATGTATAATATGGAACAAAACGCAGATTGTAATTTTTTTTTTTTTTTACACAGTGATAACCACTTATCAAGGCCCGGAAGCCACTCAGGGATAAGGGTTATTGCAAGTACATTAAGTTAGTGAGGAGATTTGCTGAAGTGTTTACTTAAAGGGGCGGTTCATTAGGAATTTGTAAACATTGGACTTGAAGACATCCAAGTTGTAATCCGGAGTGAAGCAGGCAGACGGAACAGAGTTCCACAGGCGTGCAGTTCTAAGAAAGAAGCTTTGTTCATGGAATCCGTGTTTTGATTTAGGCACAGATATAGAGTGGGGGAAATTTTTCACAGTGGATTCAGCTAGACGGGTGTTTTTCGTGAAAGATTGGCGAGGGGGGACCAGAGATTGGAGTTCAGACGAGCATCTGCCATGGAAATAACGATAAAATAAGGACAGGCTCGCAACGTCTCTTCTGTGGGAGAGAGGTTGCAGGGTAGAGAAAAGGGCATCCCCCACTAAGCCAGGAAGTCTATTTTGTACTCTGTCAAGACAGGATAGGCTGTTTTAGCAGCTCCTGCCCAGATATGGCAACAGTATTCCATCCTTGGACGTACTTGGCTTTTGTATAGATAGAGATTGCATCAGTAGTGAGATATCTTCTGGAGCGGTAGAAGTATCCCGCCATCTTTCCAGCGACCTTGGCAACAGACTTGATGTACGTGTTCCATTTCAGATCAGGAGTAAAGGTCAAACCCAGAAGCTTGTCAAAACACGGAGCCTCACCCAGACGAGAGCCATCCATCACAATTGATGCCAGCTGGGGATCAGAGCGTTGATGATGTAAGGATAGGAGTTTGGTTTTGGATGCATTAATAATTGTAATGAAACGAAATTAGCGAATCGACTGTACAAATGTATAGTCTAGCAAGAAGTAAAACATCACAAACTCGACAGCGGATAACAAAATGTTATTAATAAGCGTGTTTTAATTTTAAAATACTTGTCTTTTGATATGTTATAAATGTGTTAAGAATGAAATGAATTAACGAAGAAATGTTTTTTTCTTTACACTAGATGTTAGTTTCACATAGTATTTTGATGAACATAGTATACTGCAAGAATTAAATTTGATGACATGTTCTCTACATAATTACCAAAACAATAAACTAATATATAAAATAACACAAAAACAATGAAATGAATTAACTACAATAATGTTTTAATATCTTTTTAGTTAAGAATAAAAGTAGTGATAGAAAATTTAAATAAATAAATAAATAAAAACACAAAACAATCTTATTTATTTAGTTTAAAAGGTAACTTAGCTTGCCTTTGGTAATAATTGTTTTAGTTTATTTCTTGTTTCAGTAATTTTCTGGAAAAACGACAAAATATGTTATTTTGTTTCCTTTCCTTGTTCCGGCTTGTTTTTTTTGCAGAGAAAGGACGATGAAATTCGGTTTTTTACAGTATTCTTTGTTTACTGGAATGTGTTGTGCAACTTACAGTTTGTTCAAACAACAAAAAAAATATCTTCGTTCATTCATTTCATTATTAACATATTCAAAACATGTACTGAGTTGTTAAAAGTTATGACACACTTATTATTTTTTGTTGTTATAAGCTGTCGCTTGTTGTTTTATTTTCATACATGTATGTACTCGCTTATTTCGTTTCGCTAAAATTTGCATTCGTTCCATGTTTGGAATGCCGGAAGATTCTTCCAGGTAATAATTGTCCTCGAACGAGTAGTCTATTTTTGCTAACTCGGAAAATTGACATTTTATTGAATAAATATCGATAAAAATACATATTATGCCCGTTCTGGAAAAGAGGCGAAACTCGTTAATATTATTATTTTTTACTTATTTATTCTTGTTTTAAAACATATGTTTTAAAGTATTTGCTTTCGACCTAGTTGGGTAAGTGTTTCGTGTTTTACTGGTTAAACTAAAGAGACTTTCTTCCAATTCTGATCGTTGGCTGTAGAGGATTTATAGTATTTTTGCAAACATTATTTTATATATATATTTATATATCCATCTATCTATCTATCTATATATATATATATATATATATTTATATATATATTTATATATATTTTTGTATATATTTTATTATTTTTCAATAATTTATTCTATTATCAATGTCCTAAAAGTGTTTTTGTGTTTAGTTTTACAATCCAAATAGATTAGAAAAAAAGTTAAAAAAAGAAAACATAAATAAAAAGTAAATAAATGTTACCAAAGACAAGATAGATTACTATTCTACCTAGCTGGATAATATTGTAGTAGTTTTACTAAATGTAACATGTTTATTGAGCTGGAAAAATATGTAGCCTTAAGCGATACAATAACAACAAAAAGAGCCGCGTACCGTAAGAGTAGCCTGGAAATGATGAATGTTCATCATTTTAGGTTAAATTAATGTACAGAAGTTAAAATTTAAAAATAATTTTGGCGCTTTTTTCCGGTAGGCTTTTTAAAGTATCGATATGCTATCGCATAATGTAAGTTAAAGTCGAATAAAACAAATGAAAATGTAATTTTTTATGCAACAGTGTTAGTCTAAAATTCTCACAAAATTTATAATACGTGGTTCTATTATAATTATCTGTATCTTGTTTTGTTTCGATTGTATTGTTTTTTTGCATTAAAACAAAACAATCTACTACATATACGTAAAAGAATACACTCATATCTGTTCTTATGTTAAGAATCGTGTTCTATATAGTAACTGCAGAGCGTACTTTTTTAACTATGCTGTGACAATACCATTTTAATTTTCATAACGATCGTTTATTATATTCACTTGTTTATAAACTATTAAAATAGAAGTTTGCCAACTAATGACAAATGAAAATCGGCTCTCTTTTAAAAGAGAAATGCATCTTAGTTTCATTATTTTCAATTAATTAAAAGGAAACATTGAAGGAACATATTTTTAACCCTTCCAGATATATAATATATGCCCCTTCCACACACACAGACACTCAGTGTATTTGTTTGTCTGCCAAAATATATGTAGACATGCGAAGGTTTTAGAATGATTCCTATATCATCTAGGAGTATGAAAATTCTGACACTAAACCAAAGGTGAGGTAGGCCTCTTCAGTCTTGGATGACAAACTTCCTGGAGCTGGTAACTCAAACAAATTACCGGTTTGCAAACCTAACCTGCTTAAGGAGTAGATAGACTTCTATCGCCCGTCTTCCATACTCCTTCTTTACCTATTAGCCACGCGCAGAGACGCTATCACAATGATTTGACAGAAGCACTCAATAGTAGATGTGGTTTCTTGTCTAGGGCAATGAACGCAATTTTCCTTACTCCCGACACATCCCACCCCTCAACACTGGGCACTTTGGCGTGCTTGAGTACCACATATAACTGTGCAATTAGATTGTGTTGTCCTTCTTCTGATGGGGTGAGAGTACCGGATTTTCCTGGCTGCTGTTTCCGACTGGTAGATCAGGAGCCCCATCTCTGTGGTAGCGTTTAGAGCGGCTGCTCCAACAACAGTTGTATAATATCTGGATATGTGTAGTGCCATGTCGCGCATGGAAAGGGACCTGCACTCATCCCCGCTTGGTTTTCCTGAGGCCAAAATCCTAGTGGATGAAACGTCAGCTGATTGTCTACCTGTGTTGCATGCCTAATACTCTGCATAACATCCTGTTCAGCTCCCCCTTACATGAACGGAAACTCTTTAAAATATGATGAGATTATAATCTAAAAATAAGCTTAAACCAGGATTAAGGTCAAAGAAATTCAACTGGCCTCGTCTCTTGAGGCTTGCTTGCACGAACATCCGTGGGCTTAGAACTAATTTAAATGATGTTTAAGCATTTCTCCTAACAAATACCACTGATATGTTTGCACTCATTGAGACTAACCTATACTCCTCCATCCTCTCTTACTACTTTTACATGTCTGGCTATCTACCACTGTGCTGTAAGGACTCTGACAGACGTATGCACGGACTGGGAGTCTACATTCGTAATACCCTCCCCTTGACTAGAGAAACAAATCTGGAATCGGACGATCAAGCCTTTATGTGCTTGAGACTAAACATGCAGCAGCATCAGCTACTTTTATTTTTTCTACGTCTCTCCCTCGAGCCAGGACGGCACCATAATAAACAAAGTCTCCAAGCACTCTCCCTCGACACTAGCGCAGAAGTACATGTATTTGTTGTCTTTAATGTCTACCACAAAAACAGGCTTGGATTCTCTACTTCCACAGACGCAGCGGGAAGCAAAGCACATTACTTCTCTATATAACCCTCTATATCACAAATGGTTACGTTTCCAACCCATTTCCCAGACCAGTATGAAAAACACGCATCGCTTCTAGATCTGTTTTGATCACAGTTCCCGATGATTGTATTAATGAATGCCGACAGCCCACTTGGAAACGCTGATCATGCGGTGATAATGGTCAAAATCGCCCTAAACTCTGGAGCCAAAACTGAATCGGCACTGCTCAAAACAACAAGATATTAAAACAAAACCCATCAGAGATCTTATCAGAGATTGTCCATGGGGTAATATATATTCCCTTCCTGCTGAACAGTGCGCAAATGAGACCACTGAAATGTTGAAAACCGCAATCGAAGCATATGTTCTCATGCGGAAACGTTATAGCAAGCCCCCCTCTCCGCAGATTTAACCGGCATAAGTCCAATTCTGACAGACAGAAGTATATAGAAGCTAGAAGTAACGTTAAGAAAAAAATAGCGACAGCTAAGAGAGAATTTACTGAAAGCATTAAAAAACGCATCGAAGCACAAAAATTAGGAACTCGTGATTTCTGGAGAATCTACAACAGTGTAGTAAATAATGGATAATCAACAATTTGTCCACGAACCAACACTAACGAGGTTTTTTGCTGAGCAACAGAGAAGGTTAACATGCTTGCCAGTCGGTTTGACTTAAACTCCATACTGGGCCCTATCAACCACTCCTACCTGACTTTTCTTTGCGGACAGACGCCACGCTAGACGATCTGAAAATCACCGCTTTTATATGTCGCGTATAAATAGAGACATATTTTTCCGATACCGATACCTACAAAATTTTGGATTTTTTTTACAATTTTTCGGTATAAAATTTCCAATTCTTTGTTAGCTTCTATTCATTTATTTTTTTTCTACTTTTTGCTTTCATACTCACAAATGTCCGCCACCTACGATGAGCCGCTCTTAAAATAGGGACATGTTTTTCGATTTCAATAACTATCAAAGTTCCGATATTTTACAAAATTTACGGATTAAAAATTAAGATAATTTTCAGCTTTGATTTATTTCCATTTCTTTTTTCTATTTTCTATTTTTAACCTCTCTTAATTCCGCCCCCTACATGGGCCGCTCGTAAAATAGGGAGCTTTTTTTCTGATTCCGATGTTTTATAACGTTTCCGGCATAACATTTCAGATATTTCTTAGCTTTAACTTATTCTCTCTAATAGACACACAGTTACGTACTGAGAACCGTATTTTATGCAACTAATTACGCAAGTAAAATAGTTCATTCACCGTGCATACTTGTAACTATTAACAATCAATTAAAATAGCTTTCTTTACACAAATGAAATAGGTAACTCCTGTAAACTGTCGAATTAAAAGTTATGCCTTCAATATGCTTAGCTTATTGTCACTTATTATCTGATTACCATGGGAAAATTACCGCTTAAATAATTGTCCACCTCCATTAAATTTAAACATCGACTCGGAAATTCGAAAAAGAATGAAACGAATTTTATTTTTATTATGAACATTTTCTAAAAATTTGAAAACACGAGTCTCTATTCGACCATTCGGCCTAATGCTTCTGAGGAGTCACATAATAACGCAAACCAAAGGATAAATATTGATTTGTTTACAAAAAATAAACGTAATAGGTAAATCATTTAAACTGTCGAATAACAATTTTCGGCTTTAAAATCCTTAGCAAATTCTCAGTTAATTTAAAAGATTGAAAGGTTCGGAAGAGTTTTACTCCTTGACCTTCGTGCCAAAATCACATAATTCTTGTCATTACTTATTTGTAGTTTTATTTGACCAATAGCACCGTTTTATTTCTTTCTTACATTTTTAGTGATTTTTTTTCAAGTACGCCTTAAAATCAAGAATTAATTGTTTTATTTTATTTTAATGAGAAACAACGAATTAGTAATTCGTTCTTGCTAAAGTAATTACAGGACTAATGCATCTTCTCTGGTAATAATAATAATAAACATAAAGTGCGTTTCACTTTGTTGTCAAGTTTCTAATTGGATGTTTAAGGTTGATGGATGCGGACGATTTCTTTCGCAGTGATTTATCAAGATATTTCGACATCGGAATTTACCAGTATCACCCCCAGCCCCTCAAATAAAATCTTGCCATGAAACAAAAACATGATTACTTGTACTCTTCCTACCCCGTTACATGTGGAAGAGCAAGGCGTGTGGTAACTATTCTGTTGTTCTACTAAAGAATGCAATAATAAAATAAGTATCACGACGTGTTATTAATAACCTATTATAAAATAGCGAGGACGCACAATCAACAAAAACAGGTTCACCTTTGCTTATTTTTGTTTTTGCTTTTGCTATTACTAGTAAGAATGACGGACACACGTCTTTACACGCACCCACGTTAACATTTTTTTGAGGGAGGGTGTAATTAAGCCATTACGTCCACTCCAACTTTTTCGTTACAATTTCGCCGTTTTCCTTTTCCTATTACTAAAAGAAATGAGAGGAAAGCCTTGGGTGTTTTGTAAGCAAGAATTGCAAATTTAAGTGGTATTGTCAATAATAATAATAATAATAATAATAATAATAATAATAACAATAATAATAATAATAATAATATTAATAATAATAACAATAATAACAATAACAATAACAATAACAATAACAATAAAAATAATAATAATAATAATAATAATAATAATAATGGTGATGATGATGACGATGACGATGACAATGATGATGATGATAATAATAATAATAATAATAATAATAATAATAATAATAATAATAATACAATTCATGTTAATAGAAATAAATGTAAGTCATGTTCAGTTTCAGAACAGTTTCCGATGGTTCGTTGCTCCACACAAGTCCTGGAAGGTGACTGGCTACCAGTAGACAGTTTTGGAGTTCGGATCCACATAGCAAAATATTCTCCGCGTGTTAACACAAAGAAAACATATGCGAACTTTCTACAGAAAGATTTAATATTTATGGAGCAATTCTGATTTCTGATTCGTTGGTAGCAGAACGTGAATTAATTCAATTCGTCAGTTCCTATCAGCATCGTTTAAAAATAGAATGTTCCGACTGTGCGGGTTCATACCCAATTATTAATCTCTCATGATGATATGTGTCTCCTAGCGGCTTCTGCTGCAGGAAAACAGGGTAGTACTAGACGTCAAGGATCCGTTCTGGACACTCAGCCTGACAGGTGACGGTCCGGGAACCGGACTAGCACCTGTTGGCTTGAGGTAGACCGGCTGGTTACTTTCCAGGAGGTCCACCCACCCAGGCCTTGCCACCGGGCTTTCCGGCGAGGCAAGTTAATTGTCTGTCGCCTGAGGCGCCCCTACCGGTGAATACCGACGGGAGATTCCATGCAATTTTTGTTAAGGCGAGAATTCCCCCTCTTTAGGGGAGCTCGCCTGTTCCGCACTTTCCGGCATTGTGCCAAATTTTGCTGCGGTGCACAGCACTTAAATGTCTACCCCATTATGAACCTCTCATGATGGGAGTGTCTTCTAGTGTCTTCGGCTGCAGGGAGACAGGGTCGAAGTACTCGTCAAGGATCCGTGTTGACACTCAGCCCGACAGTTTAGGTGCCGGGAACCGACTCAGCACCTGTCGGACTGAGGTACACCGCTTGGGAACTACCTAGGAGGTCCACCCTCCTAGGCCTTGCCACCGGGCTTTGCAGTGGGGCAAGTTCATTGTTTGTTTCCTCCGGCGCCTCTACCGGAGAAGTCCGACGGGGATGCCCAGCCAATTTTTTTTTTTTTTTTAGGCAAGAGTGTCCCTTCTTTAGGGGAGCTTGCCTGTTCTGCACTTTCCAGCCTTGTGACACATTTTGCTGCGGGTAACAGCAAATATATATCTACCCCATTATGATATATTCCAACATCCCCTCTATTTTTTTATAATCGGGAAAGGCCCTTTGATTCATTCTGCTAAAAAAATAAATATATATTTTATATTTAATTATACATTACAAAGTTAGAAATACTTTAGATCTTAATATTTTAGTATGTAAAAAGACGCCATTTTTAATTTTGTTCAAATATGTATATATATAAATATATATATATATATATATATATGTATATATATATTACACAGTGATCACCACTTTTCAAGGCCTGGAAGCCACTCAGGGATAAGGGTTATTGCAAGTACATTACGATTGTGTGGAGATTTGATGAAGCGTTTACTTAAGGGGGCGGTTCATTAGGAATTTTTTAACGTTTGATTTGAACACATCCAAGTTGTAGTCCGGTGGAAAGCAGGCAGACGGAACAGAGTTCCACAGGCGTGCAGTTCTAAGAAAGAAGCTTTGTTCATGGAATCCCCGTTTTGATTAAGGAACAGATTGAGAGTGGGGGAAATTTTTCACAGTGGATTCCGCTAGACGGGTGTTTTTCATGAAAGATTGGCGAGGCGCGACCAGAGATTGGAGTTCAGACGAACACCTTCCATGGAAATAACGATAAAACCAGGATGGGCTCGCAACGTCACTTCTTTGGGAGAGAGGTGGCAGGGTAGCCACGAAGTCTATTTTGTACGTTGTCAAGGCAGGATAGGCTGTTTTAGCAGCTCCTGCCCATATATGGCAACAGTACTAAATCCTTGGACGTACTTGGCTTTTTATATAGATAGAGAATTGCATCAGTAGTGAGAAATCTTCTGGAGCGGTAGAAGGCTCCCACCATCTTTCCAGCGACCTTGGCAACAGACTTGATGTACGTGTTTCATTCTAGATCAGGAGTAAACGTCAAACCCAGAAGCTTGTCAAAACACGGGGCCTCACCCAGACGAGAGCCATCCATCACAATTGATGCCAGATGGGGATCAGAGCGTTGATGATGTAAGGATAGGAGTTTGGTTTTGGATGCATTAAAGGTAACCAGCTACATCTTCCCCCCACTGAACCACGCGCTCGAGATCAGAGGAGAGAAAATCAGAGAGAACTTTGTCATTTACAGCCTTTGATGTGTTGCCGTAGATGTTCGTGTCATCAGCATAGATGTCAACGAATGATTTAAGTATGTGTATAGGGAGGTAATTGATGTAGATCAGGAAGAGAGTTGGGCCCAGGATTGACCCCTGAGGGACTCCACCATTTATATTGCAGGCCTCCGATTTTTGTCCATCAACCACTACTCTTATGAGCCTATCGGAGAGAAATGATTTAATGATTGAGAAAACATTTCCAGTTATACCGTAGCTGGAAATCTTGTGAAGTAGCCTCTTATGCCCTACCTTGTCGAAGGCCTTTTATATGCCAATAGCAATTGCCCTAGAAAGGAAGCCTTTGTCAAGAGATTCACTAATCCTGTGGGATATAACAATCAGCACATCTGCGGTAGATCTTGCAGAGCGGAAACCATATTGTGTGTCACTAAGAAGGTTATTCCTGCTGAGGTGGTTGACTATTTCTCTATTTAATATGGATTCCAGCAACTTACTGGAGACTTATTTGTCTGCACTGAGAGGGAGATTACTTATCACCTGAATTCTTAAATACAGGGCTAACTTATGAGGTCTTCCAGTGAGTCGGAAAGCACTTCTCCTTAAGGCAGCGCTTAAATAGTTTCGTAAGTATGGGAGCGAGTTCTGATTGAAGCTTTTTTAACACTATAATTGGGATGCCATCAGGAACAGTTGCTTTACTGGAATAAAGGTTCTTGATTAACATGGCGACCTCATGCATGGATATTTGTATGTTACCTAGCTTGTTCTGTGTTATAGGAGGGAATATGGGGACTTGATTGCCTTCGTCGCATAGGGTAGAATTAGCTTCAAATTTGTTTGCATATATATATATATATATATATATATATATATATATATATATATATATATATATATATATAATGTGTGTGAGGATGGGTGCATGTTTTACGTTATTTACTGATTATAAATAACCATGGAAGTGTCCGACATTTTGTGTCAGAGTTTTCTTGCAGTGACTCCGTCAGTTTTCGTTAATAATTTGGAGACAGTTGCTGATTAATTAAATTTTTCGGGCTATGAGGAGGTCGCTTCCTATCTTGTTCTAAAGAAGTATCACTCAGGAAAACAGCCTTTGTTGCCTAATCCCAAAAACCCATTACAACAAGTCGTTTCTACATCTTCAATCCTTTTCTTTTGCACCCTCATATTTCTAGCATTAATTTACGCAAGGAAACTTTCATTTTTTTTATTATATAATTATATAACTCTAGGTGAGTTTTTTTATGAACAAATCAAAGTTATTATACAACGTGTAAGCCATTTGTAAAAATACAATATAAAAATGGTTTTAAAAATGCTTCCATGGATGTAATGATTTTCTATTTGTATATTAATTCGTAATGTAGGAACGCTCACTGCATTCGAATTGACTTATATGCCGTATCAATTATTACATACATCAGAGATTTAATTACAGATTAATAAAAAAACTGGATCTTCTACATTCAATGTAATCGAGGTTTTTGCAATTTGTTTTCCCAATACTTTTAAGTCATATTGTTAAATACAAATACATTTTATCACACATTTTTGGATATGGATGAGAGATCGCAATTAAATTCACGTTCTACACTTTGGATCCTTCTGCATATATACTATACTATATACAACACAACTTTTGCATTGTCTTTTACGCCTTTTTATTCCCCTGTTTACGGTGGAAATTCACACTATGTAACATTATGACATTAATATAGATGATAAGTGAGGTTTGCATATTTTCTATAATGGAGAATGAGGGTTATTAAGAAAAGTATTTACTTCCGTGTAACTATAATATATTAACTTGTATATTCATGTAAAATATCAAGTGTTTAATTATTATTCTGAAGACCACTTCCTCGATTTTATCTCCGACAGTTTACTCATTGCATCTCCTAAAAATCAGAAAGTTATTTGTGTGATTTGAGTTTTTGTAAGTAATTTCAACAAATAATTTTATTTCATGCACAATGTAGCTAGCACTTAAGAAATCATGTTCACATAAATATATTAGGTAATATATTATTGTAGTTTTCGTGTCGCTAGTAATGATTATAAAATCGCACATAATCCGACCTAAAACTGATTAATTTGGGTCTTATTGACTGACATCAATGACCCTTTTTAAATGTCTAAAATCTATTATGTAAAGAAGAATTGTCTGAGTGTTTATGCACTTGTGTGTTTGTATATGAACCTCATGCGTAAAAGAAGTAGAAAAATGCAACAGTTGCAAAAGTCCAAATCGCATGAAAAAACAACGCGAATTCTTAGCGAATTAGTTGAAATTGAAAAGAAACTGATTAGTTGTCTTCAAAAATCACGCGAAAATGACGAGTACAAAGCTATTGGTGCTATAAAGCGCAACCCTAAATATTTCTACAATTATGCCAAGAAATTCTCAAGTATTAAGTCAGCGAGAGGTCCTCTCATTAATCATGCCGGGCAATTAACCGCTAATAGTGCTGAAATGGCCAGTTTACTTGCTGATCAATACGAATCGGTTGTCAGTAAGCCCATTAGACCAATACCGTCAAAACCTGAACATGAACCAGAGGACGACACTAAACCAATGCTTACTGATGTTACGTTTACACAAAGAGACCTGACCGACGCGATAGATGAACTCAGAGCCAACTCTGCGGCAGGTCCCGACCGTTTCCCAGCGCTACTCCTTAAGGAATGTAAAAAGCAGCTGGCTAAGCCACTATTCATATTATGGAGGGCATCCCAATATACAAAGGTGACGGTCGATCTCTCCCCAAGCAATATCGACCAGTGGCACTAACATCCCACATTACAAAAGTATTCGAAAAGGTCCTTCGAAAGTGCTTGGTGGAATTCCTCAACAACCACAGCCTGTTCAATCCAGGGCAGCATGGATTCAGAACCGGAAGATCCTGCTTAAGTCAGCTTCTAATCCATCATTAATACTATAGACAATAAATGTAATGTCGACGTGATATACCTAGACTTTGCAAAGGCGTTCGACAAAGTGGACTTTGCAGTAACCATCGAAAAGCTCAACATCTTGGAATTGGAGGTAAATTGATCCTATGGATTAATTCATTCCTAACAGATCGCTACCAGAGAGTTGTAGTAAATGGCTCTGCATCTACCCCGACCAAAGTGCTATCTGGCGTTCCCCAAGGTTCAGTACTTGGTCCGCTGATGTTCCTCGTACTAATCGGCGACATAGACGAAAAAGTCAAATCGTCTTTCGTCTCAAGTTTTTCAGACGACACAAGGATTGGCAGGAAAATAAAAGATTCTTCTGATGTACAAGCTCTCCAAGATGATCTAGCCGCTATCTACCAATGGGCGGATGACAACAATATGCAGTTTAACTCCGGGAAATTCGATTGTATCAAATACGGTAGAAGGAAGGACCTGAGAGAAGCATCTAAGTACTCGACCCAAGACGGGAAGCTAATTAAAACCAAAGATACTGTGCGCGATCTGGGAGTAACGTTGGATTCTGATGGTACATTCACCTCCCAGATAGACAAAGTTTGTTCAACTGCACGGAGCCTTTCCAGTTGGATTCTACGCACTTTCAAAACGAGACAAAAAAACCTAATGCTGGCACTCTGCAAGTCGCTGGTGTTGCCGCACATTGATTACTGTTGTCAGCTGTGGAATCCGGACAGAAAAGGTCATATTCAAGCATTAGAGGCCATCTAGAAGTCGTTCTTAAGAAAGATAACTGGTTATAGTCAATTGAATTATTGGCAACTGCTAGATACGTTGAATATCAAATCGATTCAACGCAGGCAAGAAAGATATTCAATCATCTATACCTGGCGTATGGTGGAGAACCAGGTGCCCAACGCTGGTATACAGCACCATATCTCAAAACGTGGCAGAAGGTGTGTGGTACCACCCCTAACCAGTGCCAGGGACAACTGGATCCGACGGCTCAGGGAATCGAGTTTAAATTCCCGGGGTCCTACGCTCTTCAATTGCCTACCACGTAACATCAGAGAGATCACGAACTGCAAAACAGAATCGTTCAAGTCGGCGCTGGATACCTGGCTAAAGTCTGTACCAGACGAACCTCAGATCCCCGGTTATACCGCTATGAGACGCAGTGCATCCACTAGCTTACACCACCTGCTTGTCTGTGTAAAGAGGGACAGCGAAACGGTGCAGCGGTCTATTGATTCGACGCCGCCTATACCGTCCCAACTGGAGGCCGCTTGCCGCAGTGACCTTGGAGGGCTCTGACCGCCGAAAGACATCATACAAATCACACAAAATATGTATGCTAAAAACTTTTTTTATCTGCATCAAGCAACAAGGATAAACTGAAAAAAGGACAGTTAACCGTCAATTAATTGATCTAGGAATGTCGTTCACTTTGTAGGGTTTCAGGTAAAAATCTTAGTTTTGACGCTGTTTCTTACTCGCGCATGTCCGAACCGTCGGTTTGTTGATATATTTTTCTTACTTGAAAATATCGGTGATGTCTTCATCTTAACTATAGCAAATTGGATACAGTTGTTGATAGAGAAAACATACTGTAAAAAATGCCGCTTATGAGGCATTTTTTAAAGTATGTTTTCTTTATTTTGTCTTTAACCAGTTATGCGCATTGACCACGCGGCATTTTTTTCTATAAATTTCTATACAATTTGTCAAATTTTAATTTCTTATTATATATACAACTCTTCATGAATTATATATTTCTATATCAAATTTAACAGTATCTATCGAGCCGCGCGCGCATTTTCGTATGCCCAAGAAAGCCTTTTTTTCGGCGGGGTTCTCTCGGAGGGTTACAGAACTGCTTATATACCCTCTAAATAATAATATCTACGATTTGGTAAGGGACCTCGTGTCTATATTTATTTTGATCGACTTTTATAAAATTCGCGCTATTTCGCTGTGTCGCGTATCTGTTCGGCTTTTTGAACTACACTGAAACGATGTGTATTTCTAGGATTTCGCGGCGGGAACGTCCAGAAAGCAAATCAGCTTAAATCGATGCGCTGAATTCTGTCATATCAGACAATTGCTATTCATTTTGGACACTACCATTTTTTATTGGGAACTGGTTTTTTCCCCCAACCCAATATGTTGGGGAACCAGAACCAAATCAACTGCCTCGCAGCAAATCTTGGGTGCAGGACTCCAGTCATGGTGTAATCTTTGACCCGATTAGATCAAGCACCTGGCACATACCTTTGTAATTGTTTAACTTCGTTATCGTTTATTTTCAGTCGTTTTCAGTCCACTGTCCGCGTAGTGTTGCAGTAAGTTATAAGCCTATTGAACTCAAGCATTCGGGTCTGAGCCTACCTACACTTTTTATTATATTTTCACCCCAAACAAGGCCCATTGCAACTTTGGTGTAGGGGCTACTATCAGGGACAACAACTACTGGGGTACTATGTAGTTATTTGGGCAGCAAGATGTCGGTTCACGTTACACTTTAACTTCTGCACGTCAGTACATTGGGAGGAGCAGGGGCGATAATTTACGGGTCAGTTCTGTCGCCAGAGTTCTTGAATACTGGTACCACAGAACCAGTTTTCCAACAGCTCGGAAAGCAAGATTCAATAAGACATTTGTTGTAGAGTTTGGAGAGACCTGGAGCTACTTCGACTGAGCATTTTTTAATAGCAAAGCTGGGATGAGATCGGATCCGCATGCTTTTGAAGTGTCTAGTTTTTTTATGATAGCATGCACCTGAGCAGGGGTGATTTTCAAATCGTCTAGCGTGGCGTCTGTCGGCAAAGCAAAGTCAGGTAGAGGGTTTTTGGAAGGGTCCAGTGTGGAATTTGAGGCAAACCGACTGACAAGCATGGTCGCTTTCTCGGTTGCTGAGCAAAGAACCTCGTGAGTGTTGGTTAGTGGGCGAATCGTTGATTGCCCATTATTTACTACACTGTTGTAGATTTTCCAGAAATCACGAGTTCCTAGTTTTTGTGCTTCGATGCGTTTTTTAGTGGGTTTCGTAAATTCTCTCTTAGCTGTCGCTATTTTTTCCTTAACGTTACTTCTAGCTTCTATATATTTCTGTCTGTTTGAACTGGACTTATGTCGGTTAAACCTGCGGTATGCAAGCTGCCTTTGAGCAATGGCAGTATCGCAAGTCGAAGTAAACCTTTGGAGAGAGGGGAGTTTGCTATAAACTTTCCGCATGGAAACAGGCGCTCCGATTGCAGTTTTGAACCATTCAGTGGTCTCATTTACGTACTGTTCAGCAGGAAGAGAAAAAATATTTCCCCATGGGGCATCTCTGAAAGATCTCTGATGGCTTCCAAGTCAGCCTTGTTATAATATCTTGTTGTTTTGAGCACTGGCTTTTCAGTTTTTGCTCTGGAGTATAGGGCAGTTACAACCATTATCACCGCATGATCCCAAGTGGGCGATCGGCATTCGTTATACAATCATCGGCAACTGTGGTCAAAAACAGATCTATAAGTGATGCGTGTTGTTCTTCCTGGTTAGGGAAACGGGTAAGAAACGTAACAATTTGTGAGAGGAAGTGCTATGAGTTGTGCTGACTGATGCATCTGTGTAAGTAGAAAATCCAACAGAACCTTTTCTTTTTTTCTTTTACACCTACGGGCAACACCTGTTACCCCCGCTAGTCATATAATACGATTTCAAAATATTGCAAGTTTTAAGATGTTTATACTAACTACTGTTTAAATTCTATCGTTCTCTAGCGATTTATCTTCTCGTCTAAATAAACCGTTTCCTAAACAATGGCGTTGGTAATACAGTTTAACGGTGTTTCCAAGGAGATGTAATGTCGACTATATTTTTCATACCATGATTCGACCTACTTTAAATATTCATAGTGTTTAATTGTTTTTTATACTCATAAAACCCTATGTTTGGATAGGAATAACGACAAGTATGACACTGTTGCCATTTCCGATGTATTCTTTAATCATATTAATTACACTATATATTTAAAAGAGATAAAAGACTTTGGAAATAAAAAAAAGTGTACTCAGAAGCGAATACTTTTTAGAGGTATATCATATATAATACAATTAATAAGTGATAGAAAATCTGTTCTTTCGTCATGAATATATGGTATTATTGCTAACATAAAATAATACTCATTATAAAGTGCGAATTCAAATTAAACTATCAGTTTCGATTATAAACACCTAAACGAAAGTGTGCTAGAAATATTATTAGCATTATTTTATAATCATCTATTCTAATCCCGCTTGTATAAAATATGACGCAGTAGTCCATATATGTTTTATATTTCATCATGTTTTATTATTGATATTCTTGTCTCATAATCTTGCCACAAATTTATCTCTGTACTTCCTTAATAAATGAAGCTTACTATACTTACGTTAAATACTGAGTTCAGTTTCTAATTTTTCTGTCATTCTTTTGATATTTTTACGACTGAATAATTTAGTATTAATCAACTTTGTTTGCTGAGTTTTAACAAAATGCTGTACTTCCTTGAATCGTTTGCATATCATTCGTATTGAAATTCGATAGAATTTAAATGTATGACGCAGATTTTCATGCGATTAATTTTTACCTAAAAATCTTATTTGCTGGAATTTATTTACACAGTGTTTTTGCTTATGCTTATTGCATCTTTTAAACACTTCTATCCAAGACGAAAAATATATAGACTTACAAAGTATGAATGAAATAGGACAATATATCAATCTATCTATCTATCTATCTATCTATCTATGTATATATATATATATATATATATATATATATATATATATATATATATATATATATATGTATCTGGGCATTACGTTTTTCGTATTTCTCAAAAATATCACATTAGTTAGACTGAAATGTACAATAGATCTTGGAACATATATTATCTATCTTAAAATAAAAGGGAAGACCTATATATATATATATATATATATATATATATATATATATATATATATACATATATATATATTGATTTGACAAATATATATTTACAAAAAATAATCCATGTGCGAAAGTATTTAACCCATTTAACAATAATATATTGTATATCCCCTGTTCTGAGTTACAACATCAAAAACTATTCTTTTATTGCTGGCACTTTCAGCTAATTTTCTTTCCAAAATTTTCTAAAATCCTTGATAAATTAATGATGTCTTGAATTCACCCTAACTTTAAAATATTTCGATGAGATTTGTGTCAGCTGACTGACTAGACTAGTATATACCAGTAATCCTTATTTACTTAAACAACTTTCTAGTTACTTTATCCCTTTGCTTGGAATCATACCTTACTCGAAGCTAATATTATGGCTCAATCGTAATTCATCGGCATCTTGAACATATGTGTTGACAAAATATCCGTGAATGTTGTGTCATTCATGGTTTCTTTTATGATTTCCATTTACTCCAACTATATTTGATGAAATGCAGCTAAAAGCAATCACATGCCCACCTACAACTTTTATAGTAAGTACTGCATTTAAATTCTTTGCCCTTTTCCTTCCATACACACGGTGTATTTATAAATGTTAATTTTTTTTGTTTCGTCTGACCAAATAACATTGTTCTAGAAGTCATCCCATCTACATTGGCATTTATAGATAAAATTCAAATCATTTATGTAGAACTAAACCTGGAAATATTTTTCGGTGGTATAGAATTCAGACCTTTACGGTTCAATTATTATTAATTTTATATTTACTTACTTGAAAACATGCTTCCTACAAATCGTTCTGAGTTTCTGAACGAGTTAGAAATGATTCCTTTCTACGTTACGAGAAATATTAATGTGCAATAACATCATTTAATTTACCGAGCCAAGCATTTAGCATAGTTTTAGTATTATCACTCCTTGTTTTCCACTTTCTCACGACCGTATTAAATTTAGTTGTGAATCAATTTTCTAGAACCCTTTACAATATTCATGCCTTGCTATGATTTTTTAGTGCATATAATAAGTCAGTTCTTTTGTTTAACTAGTTTTAAAACAATAATAAATGAAACAATCTGCGAAGTGTGTAAGACATATTATAAACTGACTTGTGATTGGTTGAAGTTGTAACAGGATTATATAGCGTCTTAATAATGAAGTTTCTCATTGGTTGAAGTATTATAGCAAGATAAAATGTTAAAAATGAAATATATATATATATATATATATATATATATATATATATATATATATATATATATATATATATATACTCTTGCACATAAGTAATGTACCTTTTTTGTTAAAAAAAACATTTAACTAAATATATCTACATTTCGGATTTATATTAAGATAGATAATACCTGTTAAAATCTTGCTTGTAAATTTCATTTAAATTACCATGCTATTTCTTGGAAAATACGGAATAAAATTCATCACCTACCTTTGCTACACACTATTTAGACATGTGAGTATATCTATCTATCTAGCTATATATCTATCACTCGGTCTTTCTCTCCTTCGCACTCTCCATCTATATATACATGTAATTTTATATATATTTATATATATGTATATATATATATATATCTGTGTGTGTGCCTCTCATATATTTATATATATATATATATATATATATGTGTGTGTGTGTGTGTATATATATATATATATAAATGATAATAAAAATATTAAATATATTATGAAATACAAATGAACAATGGAAGAAATTGCCCTCTGGGTTCGATATATGTTGCTGAAACAGAATGAATGGGGAAGCACTTTCAAATTACGAAAAAATGTACAATAGACGAACGAAAAACGTATGAGAATAACGAAAACACGAACACAAGTGATCACGTTTAAAATTAATTTTATTATAAAAAAATGTCGAACGGGGGATGAGATTAAACAAAATAAGAAAACAAATTACGGCACTATGGAAGCGGTATCTTAATTTACTATCAGAAAATTCTGACGAGAAATAAATCGATACAAATTATGCATCAATACAAACAAAATAAGGGCAAACTGAACTCGCCAACTTAATACACAAGAGAGGGAGCTTACAGTCTTTAACTCCCCCCCCTTTATGGGGACTTTAGTTCTGCTTTATTTTGCGGTTGTTTAAAACATATTTGGAAAAATCGCCGTTTATCGCCCCCGACACCACTGTTGGTGTGGTGTTTTCTCAGACGCTGTCTCCTTCTTCTCTGTTGGGATGGTGGTTTCTCCGCATTATTTCCTCAGAGGATGTCAACACGTTTCTCCCCCACTTTCATTGTCGGGATGGGATTTCTGCCACATCCAGCTTTCGTGGCGCGCGGCCAAGAGTATTACAAAAATGTATCTTTTCCGTATGTCGCTCTCTTTGTATTTTCTTATCCTCCTCATTCTTTTTTTGTTCGCGTAGTACCCGGAAGTAAAAGGGGGCAGAAAGTGTGTGGCTGACGGATCACCTGTCAATTGGCTTACTCATCTCTTTCTTTTATCTACCTCACTCTTTCTCACACTCTTTTCGTTTTCCCCGGCGGAAATGGAACAACAGCCACAAAAAAACTCATTTTACGTCGGTCTAAAATAAAATTTTGAATTTTCTTAAAAAACATAATATAATTTAAGGCAAATGTAACAATATATATATATATATATATATATATATATATGTATATATATACATATATATATGTATATATACATATATATATATATATATATATATATATATATATATATATATATATATATATATATATATATGCTCGCTACCTCAGTACACGCCACACGTAATATTTTTGAAAGGATAAAAATAGTAGAAAGGCCGAGGCGAAAACCCACAAACCAGATCTCCCCATTGGAGGAACAGGTTTTAACCTTGGTTATGATTGATGCGACCCGAATAAGTGGGAGAATCAATGACATGTTTGTGCGAGAAATTAATGCTGACGCGAATTCATTTTCAAATGTTATTAGAGAGGTGAATACGGCCTAAGGAAATTTTATATTGCTATCATTTCTTGAAACACCATAGAGTACCGTATGTGAGTAATCTCTGATGATTACATGTGTGATAATTTGTAGTGAGTGATATTGTCATTATTATTATTCTAGTATTAGTAGTAGTAGTAGAAGTAGTAGACACAGCAAATGTAGATATTTACCCCCCAAAAGAGGAAACAATAGACCGCATCAGAATGCAACATTCTAGTTCAACAATAATATTACATTAGAAATAATCAAGTGAGAAAATCATCACACTTGGAATTCTGCGAACCATAGTATCCTAAACAAAAAAACAAATGGTACAAGCACCGATCTGCTGCAGTAATTGAAAAAAAAGGAATCGCGAAATTCTCTTGGAAATCAACGAAAAAACAGATAAACCCATCAAAGACAAAGATGTCATGTCATAAATGTTAACATTAACAAAAAGTTATGTAAAGAAAGCTGTCGTTTTTTCCAGCCGATCACAGTGTGATTATGAACGTTACTGAGAAAATTAACAAATACACAGAGATGGTTAAAGCGCTGAAAATAATATAAGCGAAAGCGCACTAAAAAAAGCAATGGATGAAATTAGAAGAAAGATGTCAGGAGGATACGATGAACATTTTTCGGTGGTATGAATTCAGGTCTTTATGATTCAATTATCTCTTTATTTTATATTTAAGTACGTCAAACATGTTTCCTGCAAATCATTCTGAGTTTCTGAACAAGTTAGAAATGAATCTTTTTTTACGTTACGAGAAATATAACATCATTTAATTTTGGTGTGGTAGATAAACACGACAGAATACTGTATTATATCAGAAGAACAATAGTAATGTGTGACAGACATAGCCTGGCGTATAAAAACTAATCACACAAAAACACTACCGTGAATTAAGAAAACTCAAACAGCATAATTCTAAGTTACACGCCCATAGAAGGTCGGCATCAACTGATACAGCAACGGATAGGCATGGACAATTGCAGATCGGGTTGAGGCTTTGAACTGGTTTATTGCAAAATCTAACTAACTGTTGCTACCCACGAAAATCAATGGTAAACAGAAATACAATAACGGAAATTTATCTGCAACGGGTATAGAAAGTAGTGAGGGGTAGCAGAAATATGTGAATATTTGGTGTCTCTCAGAATTCAGAGAACACCACAGATTGTTTGCCAAGAAATATCTTTCATATAACGCAATGTAGATACTCGTAGTATGTGGCTCTAAATCACAATGTTTTGTGTGTGTTTATGGTATAAACTTACGCCATGACAGATAAGCAATAGTCAGGGAGAATGGAATAAACTCCGTTTGATGAGTGCAATAGATAGCTTGAACATTCAGAAGGCTTTTTGCCATGAATATGCTAATGAAGACCAATGGTTCTGGCAAAGTGAAATGAATGGTAAGTAGTTGTAGTGATAATGCAAATTCATCTGTAAACGTTGTGGAAAGATGTGGGAAGTTTTGCAAATCTTGGGAAATTTTCTATCACTCAGATGACAGAGAACACTATAAGTTGTTATCTAAAAGAATACATGTTGATGGCCTGTACGACTACTACTCGTAAGTATTTAACAACAATAACATCAAGAACAACGACAACAACAACACCCACACCACCACCACCACCACCACCACCAACAACAACAACAACAACAACAACAATAATAATAATAATAATAATAATAATAATGTAATCGTGGGGTACAACCAGAGAAACCGAAATTATGTCAACATTGGGAAAAAGAGCACCGCATACCATACTTGAACTAAACCAAACTAAGGGACGTAAAATACAATAAAGAAATAGATTGATTGCAAGTAAGCGTACGAGAAAATTCCTTAAGCAATAATAATAAAATACTTGAACGATTATCATTTTGATAAAAATTTCTATGGCAAATGCAGCCGTAAACTGATAGCTGATAGGCAATACATAACTGCGATTATAATTCAAATAGGTATCTTTTAATGTGATTACGTATCACCACAGATATTAGTCATAGCCATGAGACCTATTACTAATTTACTAATAAAGTGGCAAGCTACATACAAATTAACTAATTATGATGAAAGAATGAACAGCCTAATGTATTTGGACGATATTAAAGTATTTACAAAAATCGAAAACGAACTACAGAAGCAAGTAAACACAACTATAGTCTTGAGAGAGCATACACGGATGTAGTTCGGCATAGATATGTTCGCAGAGCTAACGAGGTGAAGAGGAAAACAAGAGATATTCAAAATACATGAATGCGGAATAAAAAGGAGAGGAACATGCAATGTAAACATGAAAAGAATAAAATTATTTTATTGAAACAGAAAATTCAAAAATGTTTAAATCAGAAAGACAAGAATAATTCTCGAACTTGAATTATGCACACATTTGTAAGATATTCCGGTCGTTAATAGGTTGATCAAAAGAAAACATGCCGACAGACACACACACGCACGGGCACGCACGCGCACGCACACACACACACACACATATATATATATATATATATTATATATATATATATATATATATATACATATACATATATATATATGACTTGCCTTATACATATACTAGCAGGGGGTATCCGGTGTTGCTTTGGTGTTTAGAGGTGTGTGTGGTTTTGGGTAAATCAAAACTCCGGAGGGCGGGGGTTAAAGTAAAGAACAAGTTTTTGTATTTAAGTATGAGGATCGCACCCGAACCCTTGAAGCAAAGGTGGAAATTACAGTTTGAAAAGAAAACGTGCGACGTAAACCATAGGCCACCGCGAAATACTAACGGAAACACGTTTAAATTGATTTAACTATTTAGAATTGGCAGGTGCACGTTTTAATGACTTAATGAGGTCAACTTTGACTGCGGGACTGTATTTCAGTTACTGCGGGAAGACTTTTTCATTTTTATTTTCAAAGATATTGGGGGGGCACCTCAACATAACAAGGGGATTGTCCAAATTGAATAGCAATTGTCTGATATAAAGAACATTTCAACATTGATCAAATCTGATAGTTTTCGGACATTTCCGGCACTCGCGACCGGGAAAAAATACCGCCAGAATTAGTGTCGCTTTTTTTTACTAAAAAGCCTAATCCACATACGGTGAGCGACAAATATTGAATATTTATCTCATCAAATTCGAACAAATTCAATATAGAGGCGACCTCCGTTGTTACCTCATAGATATTATGATTTATATGTGATATAAAAACGTTTTAAGATGTTGTGAGCCGACCGACCGCTTCTCGAACGAAAAGCCTTTTTACAGACGTACACAAAACGAACATACATACATATATACATACATACATTTTCGCTTTTATATTTATATATATATATATATATATATATATATATATATATATATATGCCTGAACTTATATATATACACATATATATATATATATATATATATACCTTATGTTATATAGATATATTTATCTATCTATCTATATATATATATATATATATATACCTTACTTTATATATATATATATATATATATATATATATATATATATATATATATATATATATATCACGGAGATATTAACAAATACCGATTTGTTTCCAAATATAAATTAACTACATACAGTTAATTTATTAAAATTTCTTGATCGTTACCTCAAACTGCAATTTTCTATTATAGTGTATAAAATATAACAGTTGAACTGTAATAGCATGATAAAAAAAAACATTGATAAATGGATGTTCAACAAATAATAATATCCAATTTACATATGCGAATGAAATTTTATGTCTGTGTAAGCGTGATACGTGTAATAAAGAGATATATTTTGATTACAATTAAATAAACCAAAGCATATATCGAAGCTCACGTAATAAATATCGTCTTATATATATATATATATATATATATATATATATATATATATATATATATATATATATATATATATATATATATTTAACTCGAACTGCCGTGTCGTGGCTGGTTTGTTTAACGCTCTCACTCTTTTTTGCTACATATATTGATGTTTAGGGCAGACAAAACCGTCTAATTCACCGAGCGTTTAAGTTGTGTCTGCTGACTATACTTTAGCGAAAATTGCATTACCTGAGAGAAAGCAATAAAATGAAAATAACGAATTCCCTATTGACTGACAGCAAAAAAAAATCATGTGATATATCAAGATTATTTTTCAATACTGAAATGTCTATCTATGTGTGGACGTGTGGACATATGTGTACGCATGCAACTGTTTCTATATATCCATACGCATATATATATATATATATACTTATATATATATATTAATATCATATTACTTTCCACACAGACGCACAAGCGCACATATATATATATATATATATATATATATATATATATATATATATATATATATATATATATATATATATATGTATATGCAAGCATATTTGCAAAATCAATTGATTTATTATTGAATAAACGGGATATATTCAATTAGGATTTCTGAAATGTTTCTAGATATTCCCTGAAGGCAGAACATTAATAACCATAACTTACAAATATATAAAAAACAAAATCAATTTGTACTGCTTTTGCAACACTATTTCACACACACACACACACACACACACACAACCACACACACTGATATATATATATATATATATATATATATATATATATATATATATATATATATATAATGCATTGATGTACGTTCTATTTTATATGACTTGAATCAAGACGATTTCGTAGTAATGTCGTCACTATATAAAAAGAAACAACTTCTCATCTAAAACTCGCCTAGTAGGTTGGTGCAAAAATAATGCCATTTTTTACGTTTAATTCATGTCAAGAAACGGTATTAATTTTGCAGTAACCTAATAATAATCATCTCCATATGTTTAAGCGTGTTCTGTAATTTCTACGTTTTGTCGTAAATTGTATATTCCATAACCAACAATTACATAGTTGGTATAATTACATTATACCATTTAAGGTTCCATAGTAAATTATTCAGATTTCATTATTTTTACCACTCGTATTAATATCCATTTTTCAGATTCATAATTAACAATATAACAATAAAGATACGATATTATGTTAATTTTTACTTGTCGAAAATAAATGTTTTCATTTACGAATCTTTAATATATCAATATATATTTTCAAACAATTTGATACAACTCATTAGTTCTTTTCAGTTTTTGAAAATGGGCGTTCATATGGAAATTGATATTGTTTTTTATGTGTTCATGATAAATGATATTTATATTAATTATATAGACATTTATAATAGCGTTCAGTGGTAATAGTAATTCAAAGAATTAAATACTTTATCGGAAAAGTTCGATTCCACATCAACGACTAAATGTATAAGACGTGTGTGTGTGGATACGAATGATATTAAGTAAAGTAATCACCAGCAACGAAATCACAAAAAAATATTGGTTTTGTTCTTCACACATTTATCGTTCAGAAATTTCGAGTTTATTTGTTAGCGTGTTGCTTATCTGAATAGAAATGATTTTGGTTACTAATAGTAAAATACTGATAATCATTGCAACTAACAGTATAAGAAATACATAAAACTACGAATAAACTAATTCATTTAAATAAATTAAGCCCCCCATATATATATATATATATATATATATATATATATATATATATATATATATATATATATATATATATATTTGTGTGCGTGTGTGTGTGTGTCGGAATGTATTTAAATGAATTGGTTTATTCATATCTTTCTATATATATGTACACACACATATTTATATATATATATATATATATATATATATATATATATATATATATATATATATATATATATATATATATATATATATATATATATATATATACATGATATGAGAGTATCTGGGGTGTCCGTAAAAGCAAAATTCATTAACACCACAGAACACGCTTAACCTACATTATCCATTCCTGTTAATTATTATCTAAGATTGGATATTAAGGCGGGTGTAATAATACTTATTTTTGAGATCACCAATTAATCTAAATTTGGTTTATTCCCCTCGCTTTTTATTCATTCGAACGCTTGTGTGTTATGCAGAATGCATCTATATTTGCTTGGATTTTTGCCTGTAATAAAGTTACGTATATGTCGTTCTTGTCAGCGAAATGGGAAATTATTTTGAAATATAATCGATAATTAAAAGGCAGAAATGATACACGAAAAGACGTAGATGGATGGAACTCAGAAACATTTTTTTACTCTTTAATTCTTGTATACACATAACCTACGTTAGCACTTAAAATATAATGCTTTTATTACAAATATTTAATTATTGAATTAAATTACATCATGAAAACATGCTCTTATAATATGGCTTCCTTTTCCCGATTCAAGAAATCATATAGAATATGACTCACATCTATTTTTGTACGGTTAAGGAAAATTATATTATGTCATTTTTGTAAATATCCTTATGATAATGTTGGCAAATATACAGCATGTTTATAATGTATACACAATCATGGTCAAAATTATAAATAACTTACGTAATATTTGAAACACACGCATTAAAGGTTTTCAATTTTACCGTAGACAGTTGAGAGCAAATGAATAATATTTATCAGTAGATTGTAATATTTATTAGCTTTAAAGTTTCTTACAAGACTTTTAGGCGAGTTTCATACTAAATTCATTCCAATATTTATAATTGTCATTGTTATACCAAAAGATGTTTCTTACTTTTACAAATAACATCTAATTACTGGCAGTGCTATAATAGTATTTGAATTTGCAATGCTTTCAAAGAAGCAGAATTCAGAGTTTAAAAGTACACAAATTGTTGCCTTATTTGGTGAAAAATATTCTAAGATCAAAATTGCAAGAATGATGGAATTTTCATCGAAGGAACGAGTTTCAAACATCGATAAAAATAATACAAGGAAACAAAGTATTTCAAAAACAGAAAATGCCAAGGCCGTAAATATCACACTAAGAAAGACTAACCTTAGAAAAGAGCATCCCTTGCAGATAGAAATATTTTTTCAGAGCTTGCTGCTGAAGAAGAGCAGAATGCAAACAAAAGTATAGGAGCTCGAACAGTTAGTACGAGGTCATGAGAAGCTGTATTCTAATGATAAACGACGATAAAAAACAATACTTGGCTCAAGCTAAAAAAAGCACTGACACATGCTAAATATAAGATAATTGGGCGCATGATTATGTAGGCAAAATTGTTTTTTTTTTACACAGTGATCACCACTTATCAAGGCCGGGAAGCCACTCAGGGATAAGGGCTATTGCAAGTACATACGTTAGTGTGGAGATTTGATGAAGTGTTAACTTAAGGGGGCGGTTCATTAGGAATTTGTCAACATTGGACTTGAAGACATCCAAGTTGTAGTCCGGTGGGAAGAAGGCAGACGGAGCAGAGTTCCACAGACGTGCAGTTCTTAGAAAGAAGCTTTGTTCATGGAATCCCCGTTTTGATTTAGGCACAGATAAAGAGTGGGGAAATTTTTTCACAGTGGATTCAGCTAGACGGGTGTTTTTCGTGAAAGATTAGCGAGGGGGGACCAGAGATTGGAGTTCAGACGAACACTTGCCATGGAAATAACGATAAAACAAGGATAGGCTCGCAACATCTTTTCTGTATTTTTCTGACGAAAGTAACTTTTAACTGCTTTTACAAAGACTTTGAAAGGAACAATTGGAATTTTAAGCAAATAAATAAAATCTAATCAACAATTGCAAAAAAATAATATTTTTCCTCGAATTCCTAGCAGACCTCTGGTGGTTTATGTTCGGCGTACTGTGTGGTTCCAGTTATCAAATTTGGAGGTAAAATCGTTAATGTAGGGGGCTGCTTGTCCTTTGGAGGAATTGGACTGTTGTACACTTGTGAGGGCAGACTGAGCTCTACAAGTTATGCTATATGTTGAACCAGGTTTACAAACACTCTTCAACTACAATATTTAATAATCGCGTACGAAGTGATGTAGTCTTCCAACAAGACAATGCGCCATGCAATACGTCCAAATGTTTAAGGTTGGTTGGAAAAAAAAGATTACAGTGATAAAGTTGTCCCGTCAAATTTAATAACTAAATACCATGTAAATATGGTGTTCTTATCTAGGGAAAAAGTGGCAACGGACAAATGTTCATAAAAAAGAAGAAGATGCCCAACGTACAGGAAGATTGTCAACAAATACATCATACTACCTGCAACAATATAACAAATAATATGCAAACACGAATAAAAGTTGTTGTAAAGAAAAAAGGGAATATACTATATATTGATCGCTTATAAAAAAGATTAAATAATGTTTACACCATTATTATTATTATTATTATTATTATTATTATTATTATTATTATATATTACATATATAAATTTGAATCATAATTTCATTTTTTCATTAGTGGTCAATAATTTTGACACTTATTTTATTAGTGCAATGCCGTGCTTATCTAGAAACATATGAGTTCAAAAGCTGTTAATATATTAGACCCATATTAAACATAAAGACGTAAGGATAGTGATTGTTTAGTGCATGACGTTTTTATTTAACTTAATAATATAGAGTGTATGCATATACTTAAGCCTTTTATAAAGAGACATATGCAATAGTATTTATAATTATGCACATGATTTAATATGTAAAAGATAATTATATAAAATATTTTAAGAATAGATTTCTTTTAGTCATTGGGATCGATTAAATACCGAGTCTGTCTTTCATACATTGCTTCCAAAGCATCTCTAATTAATTATTGTAGGAGTTTGTGTACGACGCACTTTGATACATCTTTGAAGTTGTCCAGTAAGTTCATTATAATAAGTGTAATATTATTATTCTTATGGATATGCCATTCACTAATGAAATTTGATAATATCAATAATAGAAGGTAATAATAATACTCATACTGATATTAGTAATAATGATAGATTAGATATTTGCGAAATGTAAATGTCCTTTGAATTTCTTAGTCTGCTCACAAGCTTTCCATATATACTTTTACCTCAGTAGTTTATTTGTAAAGTTTCCGAATGTTTTTTATTCGCACGAACAGCATGTATATTTTGCAACTTGATAAGTTTACAAGAACGCTACCCGAATGATTTCATAAGCGAATATATTCCATTAAATTAAAGCTACACATTTTGACGATTTTTTCCCAAATATCAAATAATTTTAAATTTCATCAGCGAAAAAGTTGAGTATTCATCACCTATGCATTAATTACTTCTAGTATCTGAGGAATGTTGAAAATGAAAGAACGTCTCATATGGTTAACCCTAAAGTTATACATGTAACCATCTCTTTCTTTCTACAGCACTCGGTAATTAATCGTTTTCTGAACGTTTTCATAGTTGGAAAATTTAGTTATATAACGTTTGATTCTCTTTATTATATACTAGGCTTATTTATGTTTGCATTGGTGACATGATCTAGACAAAGTTTGCTCGACATTTCTACAAATATGCAGTCTGTTCGCATATCCGTTCTCGTCTAATCATATATAAAATCGGCACGCGCATAGGTATATTCTTCAATACACATATAGGAAGGTCCACGCATAAGGACTTCACTTTTTAACGATAAAAGTTACATAACAACTAACACTGTATTAGTAACAAGCAAACAAGCGACACTTTTCGCTTTCAAATTATATATGTACTTCATTCTTAATCCATTTTGGTAGGTATATGCGATGGCTGTGTATGAGCGTCCAAAGGAGCATTTCCATACGTGAGTCATTTAAAAAAATAGCTTCCTAATTTCACCTCATCAACGGAAAAGCTAAGAAAACGACAGCAGTATAATTAAAAGAAGCGACATTATTAATCTAGAAAATTATATCAATGAATTTTGCCAGTGATTTAATGCCGAATCTCTGCTTCTTACACATATTTATTTCAAAGGTCGCTTTCCTATAGTCTCACCAACTAAATATTTCCAAAATATGAATAAAAATTTCAGTTTATTAATGCATGCATTCAGTTCTAATGAAATCTTCAATGTTCTACTCATCTATTCAGACGCAATTGAAAGATAGGAATTAGTAATTTACCAATGTCCTTCGTGTGTATGAATGCAACTGTTCCATTAATCAGGTTTGATACGAGCTCTTGTTACAGAAGTACTTTGAAACTAGTGTATTGCAATAAGTTGGCATTTGAATTTACTACGTATAAACTTTAATATTAGTACGGCAGAGTGCATATTATAAATTTTAATTTGCCGGATGCATTTTAATTATGTTTAAATAGTTTGCGACCATCTATAGAACCGTCATTATCTGGCACATTTTTTTATAGAAGCAAGTCTTATTTATACTTTATTAAGTCCGTAAATAATTACATAATAGCATGTCAGATATTTCATAAATCTTGTGCAGCCCAAGATACAAAAAGAAAAAGTGATTCCTCCAGCAAAATGTCTGTTCTAGAGATAAAAAGGCGAGGTGTACAAGGCAAACACTAAACAAACTTACTCTCGAGATCCTTAACAAGGAAACGATTAAACTAATCTCTTCTGCTTTCACGATTTTGAACTGATAACTAAAATCATATTCCAATATGCACTTTAAATTTATACAGCTGCAATCGTTGTGCTAGCGGTTATTTTAAATCATACGTGTGTAAAAAGGCAAGATTTACTTAATGTTAATAGAATATAAGTACACATTCCATATGCAAAAGACAGTTCTATTAGTGTAATCGGTTGCGGGTTAACTAATCTTTTTAAAAGCCAGATAAAAAAGATGAATTTAACAAAAATATGGATTTTAGATGTCATAACATGGTAATTATTTTTTTTTAATTTTAATAATGCTTGTTTATTTGAAATAAATTATATAGTGTAGAGTTCAAATTGATTTAAGGATTGCATGAATAGAGTAAATATACATGGTTCAGTTTAATTTTGTGTATATTGTTTTTTTTAATTATGTACGTACTTTAGTTTTTATTTCAGAATAGACTCTAACGATTTCAGTTCCCTATAGTAAACTATTTATATAAAATTTGTCGGGATAAAGGAATTGATCATGTCTATTCATATAGTAATGTCATGCATTCAGTTTTAATATATGTTTCATAAAAGGACATAAAAATACATACAAAAATTAAACGTTTTATGTTGTTGTTAGTCAACTAGCAGTACTCGCCCTGTCAGGCTTAGCCGTGGCTTAGTCCGATTAACTTATGCATTAGGACGATTTGTATCGCACAGACACACGCACACACATAGACGCACACATGGACGCACACAGTCCCGCGCACACACTCGTAAACACGCGCACATACACACGTACACACAAAAACACAAGAGCACACAAAAGCACACACACGCACACACGCACACACACAAACAAACCCATAGGAACAGCCATGGACACACACACACGCACAAATGCACACACGCAAACAAACACGGATGCACACACGCACATACGCACACACGGACATAATCACTAACAAACTTACGCACACACGGACATACATGCACACACGCACGCAAATACGCACGCACCACATGCCTACACATGCACATACTATGCAAGTGTTTAAAGACTTAAGTAGCACATATACGGTTATTTTGAAGTGCATAAACTGCAAATTTCTGTTCATTTAGATTATAAAATATCGTACTTAAAATGCAAAATTCTTTTAGCTTAAAAAAATGCAATAATTACTTATTAGCAAATAATTTACTATAATTTACTTATTATGAGTAATGACTTAGCGTATTAAAAAGAATTGTAATCAATTCTACTTTGAAAATAATCTAGCAAATTTACACTTTTAGTTAATCATGCGTTATGGAAAAATAAAATCTTTATCTAGCATCCAAACTGTATACAATAATGCATTATCGATGTGTCGAAAAACGGTATTTAATAACAACATGTACGATCTGTATAAACAGAAAAACCTACACCACAGTTGCAAAACTGTATAAGGACCATAAACGTCCACGGTATATTTTATGTAAAAACATAAAAGAATGCTAAGCTCATGAACATGCCTCGACGTGGTGCAGTTGGTTATTATGTTTGAATTATTTTATTTTATTTTTTTATTAACGATTGCCCCTTGTAAAGAGGAGCGCTGTATTAAAAACAATCTTGAGCCGTTCGTTTTTCTAATAATATATAGATTCTAAAATGAACGAATTGTCAACTCTCGGCCAATGAGATTTGTCCGACTGTGAGATGGGAGAATTTATTAATTTTGAACTGGGAAATGGAAAGATCATGGTATGTCTATGAGTATATAATCAAGTTAATAAGGGTGGACTCTCGTGTACGGCATAATCTTATTGGCACAGCAGGTCCCGCTTGATCACCGCAGTTAAGCAATGTTGAAACTGATCAGTACTGAAATGGGCGATCATTTGAGAATACCAGGTGCTGTATGTGCTCTCCGTTTATTTCGGCATTGTTTCCAGACCTTCTTGTCTTCTCCCTGCTACGGGTATACAGCCGTCCTGAATCGGGAGCAGTGTGGGCGGTGATTGTGCAACCCTTGCCTCACGGTTACACGCACAGCTGCCCTTACGAAGGTATTCTTTGTCTTTCGGTTCTGAACGGAGGCATCGAGCTCGAGAATTTTCATATTTGTCGAAAGTGCAGAAATCCCCGCGGTTATGAGTGGGGGTGATAGGAGGACTTGCTATTTAGAGGGAAAATAGATACTACTCTCTCATAAGATTCTACGATTTGGATGATAATTCTCCCGTTATTAAATGTAAGACATAATTATAACAACTGATTGTGTCTAAACAGGTGGTCTAATGCCACATAAGATAAGAACTAACAGTATTGACATAAAAAAATTGTATGCAGCATCTGTTGTTTCAAACATGGTCCAAAGTAGATTTTCGTCAATGAAAATAATATATAAAAGAGAAATAAACTTAAACTTCAATGACAATTTTTTCGATGCAGTATTAACTGAACAAATTATCATTACGTAGCAATATGCATTTAATCTGAAAGTAAAATTCTATGTTTAATGTTTTATTGTGCGTAGAGCAACTTTCTAAATAATCGCAATTAATTCCAACACTTTTCTAATAAACCTTTCTAAATTCTTATCAATCAATATAAAAATATATAAAAATGGGTGCATCCCTTTTCTTCTACTGCTTCAGAGACGCATTCTTCATTTTAAAAATCTCAGGAGACTTTCATTAAATCAGTCTTCAAGAAATAAAAAAAAATATTTAGGTCAGTTTCGTTTTTGTGAAGGCCGCGTGTTCTTAATTTTTTATTCTTCGCTTACGTTACTTGCGAATGGTTAACATTCTTTCTAAAATTCCTCAGCAAATTGTATTTCACTAGACGAAATGTCTCGGAGCAGCCTGTCGGTAATTATATTAAAGCATTATAATAAATTAGCTTTTATCAAATTAGAGTCGCTAACTCCAGGCATGTTCCAGCTAAATTTGTTGCAATTATATCACCTGTTTCAAAAAATGAGTAATAAATATTAATATAATAATCGCTTGGAAATTCCACAATGTTTTCTAAATAAACCCATATTTACTGTTTAATATATTACTTTTACATGTAAATTGCGTTTCAGGAGATAATTTAAAAAAAAACATGCTTATACACAGAAAGTTTATTTAATTTTCAGCTGAGTATGTATTTAGGCGATAAATCCAGTACTTCTTAATTACTTTATTTATAATTGTAGCTACTGAAATAATTTTGCAGATACATACATACTTGAATTTTATTGGCAATATATAGGCGCCGTACTATCCAATATATATATAAGATCGATTGTTGTAATGGAAGTATTTATAGGAATTTGTATAGTTTTAGCTGACTGAAAGGCGATTTATTTTTCCTTTGAAAAATACATTTTATAATAGTATTCTCTTAGTGTAAGTGTGAAGTAGTAAGTCTATTTTTTTAGTCAGCTAATCTTATCTCACGAAACTGCATGAAAGCTAATGACTAGTTTACTAACACACCGTTTACAGCGTATTTAAATTTATATTGTCACCAGTAGTATAAGTAGTAATTACAGCAGCAAAATTAATAGCAATTTAAAAATAAATAAAACCAGTAGAATCTTCGCATAAATTTTAATCAGTATTACTGTATTGATAATCATGTATGACTCCTGTTAAATTTAATGTATTTAAGCAGAAACACGTTAAATTTAATGTATTTAAGAAGAAAAACGTTAAATTTTATTTATTTAAGAAGAAAAACGTTGAATTTTATTTATTTAAGAAGAAAAACGTTACATTTAATTTATTTAAGAAGAAGAACGTTACATTTAATTTATTTAAGAAGAAAAACGTTAAATTTAATTTATTTAAGAAGAAAAACGTTAATTTTTTTTTATTTAAGAAGAAAAACGTTACATTTTATTTATTTAAGAAGAAAAACGTTAAAGTTTATTTATTTAAGAAGAAAAACGTTAAATTTAATGTATTTAAGAAGAAAAACGTTAAATTTAATGTATTTAAGAAGAAAAACGTTAAATTTAATGTATTTAAGCAGAAAAACGTTACATTTTATTTATTTAAGAAGAAAAACGTTAATTTTTTTTTATTTAAGAAGCAAAACGTTAAATTTAATTTATTTAAGCAGAAAAACGTTAAATTTAATGTATTTAAGAAGAAAAACGTTAAATTTAATGTATTTAAGAAGAAAAACGTTAAATTTTATTTATTTAAGAAGAAAAACGTTAAATTTAATGTATTTAAAAAGAAAACCGTTAAATTTAATGTATTTAAGCAGAAAAACGTTACATTTTATTTATCTAAGAAAAAAAACGTTAAACTTTATTTATTTAAGAAGAAAAACGTTAAATTTTATTTATTTAAGACGAAAAACGTTAAATTTAATTTATTTAAGGAGAAAAACGTTTAATTTTATTTATTTAAGAAGAAAAACGTTTAATTTTATTTATTTAAGAAGAAAAACGTTACATTTAATTTATTTAAGAAGAAAAACGTGAAATTTAATTTATTTAAGAAGAAAAACGTTAATTTTTTTATTTAAGAAGAAAAACGTTACATTTTATTTATTTAAGAAGAAAAACGTTAAAGTTTATTTATTTAAGAAGAAAAACGTTAAAGTTTATTTATTTAAGAAGAAAAACGTTAAATTTAATGTATTTAAGAAGAAAAACGTTAAATTTAATTTATTTAAGAAGAAAAACGTTAAATTTAATTTATTTAAGAAGAAAAACGTTAAACTTAATTTATTTAAGAAGAAAAACGTTAAAGTTTATTTATTTAAGAAGAAAAACGTTAAATTTAATTTATTTAAGAAGAAAACCGTTAAATTTAATTTATTTAAGAAGAAAAACGTTAAATTTTATTTATTTAAGAAGAAAAACGTTAAATTTAATTAATTTTAGAAGAAAAACGTTAAATTTAATTTATTTAAGAACAAAAACGTTAAATTTTATTTATTTAATAAGAAAAACGTTAAATTTAATTTATTTAAGAAGAAAAACGTTAAATTTTATTTATTTAAGAAGAAAAACGAGATTTTTTCGTAGAATATGTTAGAAAATCTTGAAAACATGTAGAGGACGGCTTGTTTTTAAAAGAAACCGTTACATCACATATAAACTATTTTAAAAAGAAACCGTTACATCACATATAAACTATTTTAAAAAAGAAACCGTTACATCACATATAAACTACCGTAAGCGCACATCTAACTACACGGAAAAAATATTTCTCACATTCTGAGCTAGTTCTCCTCTTTTCACCTACGCCGACTTCACCTATCATAATCTGAAAATACGTGAATACCTACACATGCACCTCAGTAACACTGTGAATAATCAATATTAATAAACATATATGGGTTCTCTTGTAAATGGTAGGTCAAGTATAACCATTTATCCAAGTGTCAAAATGTTGTAAATTGCATGATCATGTCCGTGTTCTATACGGCAGTTTATTATTTGGAAACTGGGAAAAATCGAAAGATTCTAACATTCTTTCTCTAGATATAAACTCATTAAATATGCATATTTTCAATTATTAATCTGTTTCCGTTGTTATTCTTATATTACTTACAAAGAAAAAACATAATTTTTGAAGTTAAAAATACAGTTCCTCTTTGGACATAGATAACTGTTTTGAATACAACATGTGTTTTTATACTTCATGTTGTGTTTCCTTTATTTTTGTCCACACTATAACTTACGATTTTAGCGTAGGTTCGGATTTCATAGATGATCCTATATGTGACAGTCAACTCGAATATGTCGCCTAGCGTGGACTTTATATTTCTTTTTCCTAACGCTACTTTAAATTTAATGGCACTAACATTATTATGGTTCCCATGAAAAAGATATCTCACATCTGTTTTGTAAGAGGTTAATGCGTTTTATAAACCACTTTCATGTAAAATTTTCATCATTTAATCATGCTTATTCTTAAATAAACTATCTATTTTGTCTAACATTACCAGATATTCTTTTTTTACCAGTAAGATGCATTTCTGATACGATATCACACAAATTCACACAAAAACTATAAATACTTTACAATGGGTGTCCTATTTAATGCACAGGAATAATTTTACTTGCAGTTTACTAGGGTTAAAATATAATCCCATTCATTCATGGAATGATTACCTTTCCATAGTTAAATTGCAAATAATTTTATCTAATTTAATTCTCATATGATTATTCACAATTATGAAAATACGAAGGATCAAGCCGTACATAAATTGATAAAATAGGCTTATGATGCCAGTGCAGCATTACTTATAAACACTCGCATATGTATGCAACTAATTTTGATGGACAATGTAATTGGGAGGAATACTTAACTACGCCATCCACCAAAGACATTGATGACACTGATCTTGCATCATCGTGTGCGAAGTACATTATTAACCGTGATTCTATTTAAAGTAGTCAACTTGAAAAAAAATGGGTATTGTATCTTCTGACAGAGATTATGTTATGTGTTTGCTAATGTCGTATACAAAACAAGGAAATGAAGGTTCATGCCGCTTTGTTTAATTTTTTTTTTACAAGGGTGTCACCATTATCAAGGCCCAGAGGCCACTCGAGGATAAGGGTTAATAGGTATACATTAGTCATTGTGATTTTAGCATAGTAAACAGTAGGAATTTTGTAACTTGGATTACTTAGGGGGACGATTAAATTAGAACTTGTTCACATTGGACTTTTTCTTTTTTTCATAGGTATAAACTCATTATCAAGGCCAAGAGGCCACTCAAGGATAAGGGTTAAAGAGTGTACAGTGGAAATTGGACAATATAATAATCATTAGTAATGAAAATTTGTTAAATTTGATAACTTATATGGAACGGCTCATCAAGAAATTATTTACGTTAGACTTGAAGACAACCATATTGTAGTAAGCCGGAAAGCAGGAAAACGGAAGACAATTCCACAGGCGTGCAGTTCTAATAAAAAAAAGCTTTGTTCATGGAATCTACGTTTAGGTTAAGGCACATATAAAGAGAGTGGGGGAATTATTGACAGTGTTTACAGCTAGACGAGTGTTTCTTGTGAAAGTTTAACGAAGGGGGACCATAGATTGAAGCTCAGTCGAACACTTCCCATGAAAATAACGATACATCAGAGACAAACTCGCAACATCTCTGCTGTGAGATAGAGGTTGCAAGGAAGAGAAAAGGACATCTCCTACGAGGCTACGAAGTCTATTTTGAACTCTATCAAGGCAGGACAAATCCTTTCTAGCAGCTCCTGCCCAGATGTGGCAACAGTATTCCATCCTTGGACGTACCTGGCTCTTATATAGATAGAGAATTGCATCAGCAGTGAGATATCTACTGGATCGATAGAAAGATCCCACCATTATTCCAGCGGCCTTGGAAACAGATTTGATGTACGTGTTCCATTTAAGATCAGGAGTAATGGTCAAGCCAAGAAGCTTGTCAAAACTTGAGGCCTCCTGAAGACGAGGGCCATTCATTTCAATTGATGCCAGATGTGGATCAGAATGTTGATGATGTAAAGAGAGAAGCTTGGTTTTAGATGCATTAAAAGTAACCAGCCACTCCTTTCCCCGTTTTACTACATGCTCAAGATCAGAGTAGAGAGAATTGCAGAGAACTTGGTCGTTTACTGTCTTAGATGTGCTACCATAAATGGTAGTGTCTTCAGCATAAATGTCTACAAATGATGTAAGGATGTGATTTGGAAGATCATTAATGTAGATCAGGAAAAGAGTTGGGCCCAGGATGGACACCCTGAGGGACACCGGCATTAATACTGTGGGCTTCTGATTTTTGCCCCTCAGCTACTACTCTTATGAACCTATCAGAAAGAAATGATTTAATAATTGAGAAGACATTTCCAGCTATACCATAGCTGGAGATCTTATAAAGTAAACCTTTATGCCCTACCCTGTCAAAGGCCTTAGATATGTCAAGAGCAATTACCCTAGAAAGGTTGCCTCCATTGAGAGATTTGCTAATCCTATGAGATATAACTGTAAGCACATCCGCTGTAACTCTAGCAGAATAAATTTTAATATTTCATCAATTAAGATATGTTAATATTGCTTGGAAAACTTGCAATTAAAAGTCATTGACCTTACTAACTTGTAATAAATAACGTTGATCTATAGCAAACGCAAAAAGCAGGTGTAGATTCCAATAAAGTCCAAATGAAAAACATACAAAAATGTATACAATTTCTTACTTTGGATCTTCGTAAATCTATATTCATGTTACAACTGCATATACTTTAATATTTCTAATTTGAAATTTAGAGTGTATAGAGAAATGGGTATATCAGGATCATAGATTAACCGTTTTTATCATATATTCACTGAAAACCTATGCGCATCCAAATAATATGAGCAGGGCGAACCAATAATGTTTATTCAAAAAAACGTGGAAATGATTACGTTTACAAAATTCGGCGCTTATGTTATTAGCAACTTTATAGTACGTTCAACGGATAATTATTTTTCAGCGTTTCTAACAATATTTTTCTGACTCACTGTGAATTAAAGAAAATGATTTTTTTTTTAATATACGATCCGTTCATGCTTGGTTTAAGACAACACATCAAATTATAATTTGGACAAAGAATTATTAATGATGCAAGTAAATTGATCTGTCATTCTTTCGTAAAAATCTAGAACTTATTTAGTAAACAACATGACAAAAAGAATTATATAAATTTGTCTAATACAAGAGGACAGAACTGTTTCTAAGAGTGTTATTATTGAAATGATTGCAAATGAATAAAAATGTTATTATAGGAAATATATTAGATTATAAGTTAGATTTTATATTTCGTTGATTACTGGCTTCATCAATCGAACTACTTCGAGAATTTAATTTTGCGTGTACTAAATTTACTTCATACAGAAGTTCAAGACATTCGTTTCCGTTCAGGTTTTAAATTTGGAATTACTGTCCATGTTGTGTGCTATCGCGTACAGTGTTATTGTGTTCTGCTATTTTGCAATTAGATTCTATTTATTTTCTCAGTTATTCTGGCCGGCATTTCAATAAATTTGAACCATTTAAAATCTATTCAACAATACAGATGCTTCCTATTATAAACTAACTTGTTTATTCTCTGGGGTTAAGTAACAAATGAGAAATATTAATGCATTAACGGACAGTATTTCAAAAATATAGTGCGTGTAACTGTGTGTGCCTTCGTATATAGATTATATCCGGCCAAACAGACATATATCGTTATGGTTAATTTATGCTATTACACCTTAAAACATAGAGGCAGCAATATATTATATCGCATATATATTTTATTAGTATCGACTTATATTCATATATATATATATATATATATATATATATATATATATATATATATATATATATATATATATGAAAGCGAAAATGGGTGTACGTATGTGTGTTTGTTTGTATGTATGGTTTTTAAAGGTTTAATATTAAAACAGGGCTATTTAAGCCATTTTTCAAGTTCTATTTTTTTGCGGGGGTATTTTTCAATTTTGTTAAAGAAGTGTAAACGTTCGTTTTTCTGTTTATTTTTTAATTACATTCGCGTTTGCTTTTTCTGTTTTTGTTTTTTTCAGTTTTTAACAGCTAAAATCCTTCGATTGCTTTACGTTAGTTGTTTGTGTGTTTTTGTCGATTTTTTAAAGTTTTAACATTTTATATAAAATATTTAATAATTTAATATTTAATATTTAAAAATATTTACTCTGCTTATTCTTATGTTTGGATTCAGCCCCCTGCGCGAGTAGACACACCTCTAAACACCCGGGCCACGCCGGGTACCCCCCGCTAGTATATATATATATATATATATATATATATATATATATATAAGCGAAAATATGTGTTTATATGGATGTATGTTTGTTAGTGTGTTTGTATGTCTCCCACAAACTTTTGACACGGGTCATGGATTTTCGCCAGATCGGTAGCTATTTAAACATCCAAACTTCGCGCGACAAATATCGAAAAATTGGCCAAAAACTTTCATTCCTTCACTCAAAACTGATCAATTTTTTTACAGGGGGATCAGCAAAACCCGTCCTCTCATAACGATTTCCCACCAGTTTTGGCAAATAGCAAACAGAATCCTGAACAGAAGCGTGTGCTTCTTCCCAACTATTATCAATGGACCTGAGGTAATCTTATCTGCATCAGACAAAGCCAAACGCTTTGTCAAGAACTTTGCAGCTAATTCTACCCTTTGCGATCAAGGCCGCCAACCCCCAATATGTCCTCCAGTATCAGACAACACGCTATGTGATATACGTATATCTGTATGTGATGTTGCAAAGCGAATGCAAAACCTTCATTCCAGTAAAGCAACTGCCCCTGACGGGCATTATAGTACTCAAAAAACTTCAACCTGAACTAGCGCCCATATTTACAAAACTGTTGAAACGTTGTCTTAAGGAGAATAGTTTCCAATCTCCCTGGAAAATTTCATCAGTATGCCCTGTATTTAAGAATTCAGGTGATCGCTCATCCCCCTCTCAGTACAGGCCAATAAGTCTCCTGTGCGTCATGAGTAAGTTGCTGGGATCTGTGTTAAATACAGAAGTAATCAACCATCTCAACAAAAATAACCTTCTTAGTGTCACTCAAGATGGTTTCCGTTCTGCTAGATCTACAGCAGATGTGCCTACAGTTATATCTCATAGGATTAGCAAATCTCTCGACGGAGGAAACCTTTCTAGGGCAATTGCTCTTGACATATCTAAGGCGTTTGATAGGGTATTGCATAAAGGTTTACTTCATAAGATCTCTAGCTATGGTATTGCTGGAAATCTCTTCTCAATTATTAAATCATTTCTTTCTGATAGGTTCATAAGAGTAGTAGTTGAGGGGCAAAAATCAGAAGCTCACAGTATTAATGCCATCCTGGGCCCAACTCTTTTCCTCATCTACATTAATGATCTTCCAAATCACATCCTTACATCATTTGTAGACATTTATGCTGACGCCACTACCATTTATGGTAGCACACTTAAGACAGTATACGACCAAGTTCTCTGCAATTCTCTCTCCTCTGATCTTGAGCACGTAGTAAAATGGGGAAAGGAGTGGCTGGTTACTTTTAATGCATCTAAAACCAAGCTTCTCTCTTTACATCATCAACATTCTGACCCACATCTGGCATCAATTGAAATGAATGGCTCTCGTCTTCAGGAGGCCTCAAGTTTTGACAAGCTTCTTGGCTTGACCATTACTCCTGATCTTAAATGGAACACGTACATCAAATCTATTGCCAAGGCCGCTGGAATAATGGTGGGATCTTTCTATCGATCCGGTAGATATCTCACTGCTGATGCAATTCTCTATCTATATAAGAGCCAGGTACGTCCAAGGATGGAATACTGTTGCCACATCTGGGCAGGAGCTGCTAGAAAGGATTTGTCCTGCCTTGATAGAGTTCAAAATAGACTTCGTAGCCTCGTAGGAGATGTCCTTTTCTCTTCCTTGCAACCTCTATCTCACAGCAGAGATGTTGCGAGTTTGTCTCTGATGTATCGTTATTTTCATGGGAAGTGTTCGACTGAGCTTCAATCTATGGTCCCCCCTCGCCAAACTTTCACAAGAAACACTCGTCTAGCTGTAAACACTGTCAATAATTCCCCCCACTCTTTATCTGTGTCTAAATCTAAACGTAGATTCCATGAACAGAGCTTCTTTCTTAGAACTGCACGCCTGTGGAACTGTCTTCCGTTTTCCTGCTTTCCGGCTGACTACAGTATTGTTGTCTTCAAGTCTTACGTAAATAATTTCTTGATGAGCCGTTCCATATAAGTTATCAAATTTACAAAATTTTCATTACTAATGATTACTATATTGTCCAATTTCTACTGTACACTCTTTAACTTGTATCCTTGAGTGGCCTCTTTGCCTTGATAATGTGGTGATGCCTATGTAAAAAAAATGTTTTTGCATGAGTCATAAGACGTCGTAACCTGATTTCCTTAAAATATTTGAAAAAGCGACATAAGTTCGTGGATTTCTTCTTAGTTCAGTTGTTTAGCGCGTGACTTCATTATCTAAAGGTTTTGGGTTCGAATCTGTGTGTGAGATGTCATTTTTGTTCGATTTTTTGAATTTTAATATTGAAGCAGGGTTATTTAAGCCATTTTTCACGTGTTTTTAAGATTTTTATGGGTTTTTTACCTCGCTAATTTTTATGTATTGATTAACATCCCCCACCCCAACACCGCCCGTCCACGCGCACACAAAAACTCCCAAGCAACGCCGGGTACCACCCGGGGTTACTTGAGCTATTGTTTACGTGTTTGTTGGGGGGTTATTTTCCAGATTATTTACAGAAGGTTTTATATTCGTTTTTCTGTTTTCTTTTTAGGGTTTTCTTTTTAAGTTTTTCTCATTTTTACATTTAACATCGTTCGTTAGCCTTACGTTAGTTTGTTGTGTGTGTTTTTTTTTCAATTTTTTAAAGTTTTACAATATTTACTTCGCTTATTCTTATGTTTTGATTACACCCCGCCCGATCACTCACCTCAAATCACCCAGGGTTGTTTTTTCGATTTTTAAAATTTTAATAATGAAGCTGGTTTATTTAAGCAAATTTCTACGTGTTTTTCTGTTTTTTTTAAGGTTCGTTTTTCTGCTTTTTTACTTCGTTTATTCCCCGGTTAAAAGCCTCCCACACCCACCAACAACACACACCCAAAAAACACCCGGACAACGCCGGGAACCCCCCGGGATTAGTTAAGCTATTTTGCACGTGTTTTCTATTTTTTTTATTTTTCAGATTTTTTAAAGGAGTCTTTACGTTCGTTTTTCTCTTTTCCTTTGCGCGTTTTCTTTTTTTTTGTTCCCCATTTTTACATTTAACATTGTTCGTTTGCCTTACGTTAGTTTTTTTGTGTTTTCTGTAAATATTTATTTCGCTTGTTTTTATGTTTTGATTAACACCTCGCCCGAGAAATCACACCTCGAAACACCCGGACAACGCCGGGTACCCCCGCTAGTATATCTATATATAAGGCAAAATGAGTGTGAGTGTGTGTGTGTGTGTGTGTGTTTGTATGTCTCGCAAAAAATTTCGACACGGCCAAAGATTATCGCCACATAGGAATCATTCTAAAGCTCAAACATCAGGTCGACAAATATCGAAAAATTGAGCAAACCCATTCATTTGTTCATCCATAACGGTTATCTTTTTTTTTACCGGGATGGGGGGGATGGTATATTTATGACTAGATGGCTTTACGCTGTTTTATGAAAGTGCATAAAATCAGATCGTTTTTTTAGAAAATGTTACATGGATTATTCGTTTTTATTTATTTGAGGGCTGCTTCGAGGTTTTTCCTTGAAACAAATACGCGCAAAAGACGTTGTACATTTAATTCGTTTTAAATATTATAAAAACCGGACTGTTTTTATCCGCGCGTCTTTAGTGCGATGGGTTAACAGCGTCGTAATCGAAAGATTTCAGGTTCAATCCCAGTTAACCGATATACTTTTTTCTCGGTTTTTTAACATTTAATATTGAAACGACGTAGTTTATACCATTTTTTTTCGCTTTTCGCTGTGATTTTTCTTTTTTCTTTTTTTTGGTTTCTGTTTATTCGATTGTTTTAAAGAAGTTTTACCACCGTTCGCTGTTTTATTTGTTTTTTTTTTTCGATTTTTTAAAAAAAAGTTTAAGCAGGGTTACTAATTCGCTTATTCTTTGCCCACCCCTACATACACACCTCCAAACGCCCGGGAAACGATGTCCTTTTTTGGGGGAGGGGTATGGTTTTCAGTTTTTTTTAAAGAAGTTTTACGTCCATTGGCTGTTTTCTTTGTTTGGGTGTTTACGGTTTTTTAAGAAGTTATTTACCCTCGCCCCCTACACACACACACCTCCAAGCACCCGGAAAAATTACGGGTACCACCCTCAAATAATCAGTTTCGTACAGTGAGGATGTAACAAAAACCGTCCTCTCATGACAAGTTCGCTTCTACGCATGAGCAAATGACGTCGGAAAATGACTTTTTTAATATTAAAAAACGACCTAATTCAGTCAACGTCGTCTTAGCTCACTTGATTGGAGGTCGGCGCTAGTATCTAATGCTTGTGAGTTCGAATCGGGGGTTGAGGGTTTTTTTTCTTTTATTTATTTTAATATTGAAACAGGGTTATTTAAGCCATTTTACACGTTCTATCTTTATTTTTGGTGAAGGTTTTACGTCTGTTTTTCTGTTTTTTTCATCACATTCGCGTTTTCTTTTTTTGTTTTAGTTTTTTTCAGATTGTTACATTTAACATCGTTCGCTTTCCTTACGTTAGTTTTTCGATTTTTTTTCGATTTTTGTAAGTTTTAACATTTTATATATATATATATATATATATATATATATATATATATATATATATATATATATATATATATTATATATTACATTATATTTAAAAAAATAAATAAAATATTTAATAATTTAATATTTAATATCTTAAAATATTTATTCGCTTATTCTTATGTTTTGGTTACCTCCCCCCCCAAGCACACATAACTCTAAACACCCAGGCAACGCCGGGTACCCCCGCTAGTATATATATATATATATATATATATATATATATATATATATATATATATATATATATATATATATAAGTGTGTTTGTTGTTTTTAAAAACTCAGGACCGGGTGTTTAGTCACGCGGGCTTCACGTTAAAATTTTTGTTCCTGAGGAGCGCTAGTTGAGTTTGTAATAAAATAAAATACGTGTACTCCGCGGGACTAAAAGCACCGTTGCTAGATTTAAAAACTACTGTATAAACAACAAACGGACTTATACTTTCTGATTCTCTGCTCCAGCAACAACATGGCAAAAAAAAAGAAAGAAAGCCATACTGAAGATTAGGTTTTGCTTCGAAATATATTTATGAATTTCAATATAAATTCAATCAAAATAAATGTCTGTTATTTTGTAACCATGCGTTGTTTTAGCTTCAAACCTATACAATACTTAGTTTATTGTATTCAAAGTCAACCTACGCTTCTAAGTAACACAAATCTTTACGTGAATCCCGCGTGACCAAATGAACAGTTCCGAGATTTAAAACAAAAAAAAAACGAACTGATACTTTATGATTCTCTGCTCCAACAAAAACATGGAAAAAAGGAAAAAAAAAGACATACTGAAGATGAGGCTTTGCTTCGAAATATATTTATGAAGTTCAATATAAATTTCAAACAAAATAAATGTATGTTTACTTTGTAATAATGCGTTGTTTAGGAATCAAGCCTGTATAATGCGTATTATATATATATATATATATATGTATATATATATATATATATATATATTTAATCAGGAACCACAAGCACATTTACATTCACAGTGTCTGATTAACAACTCATTAAACTAACTGTTTCCGTTGAACCATTTTGGGGGATTAATACTTTGGATTGGCGGTGGCATAACACCGTATTTTATTTGTTCAGTATTTAAAGGAAAACAACAAAAGTATTTATTTTATTAATCTGCATTTTATATTTTGTCGCTAATTCACTCAGGTGTTTGCATCCAATCAGACGAGGTTATCTAGTACAACATGTTGACACACAATACTATGAAACTAGTATAATTCCTGTGCATAAAATCAGATCGTTTTATTAAAAAATGTTACATGGATTATTCGTTTTTTATTTATTTGAGCACTGATTCGAGGTTTTTCCTTGAAACGAATATAAAATCGATATTGGTAGCTAGAATGAAAGGCATACTTATGGGAAAAGAAATTTGGGAACTGCTTGATTCACGGCCAAATCTGCTTTCATGCTAGGTGCGCTCGATTTACCTCAGACATTTTATCAAGCAAACACAAAATCACGCACTTAATCGATTGTGTAACAGACACATATTAAGTGTTTTAATCTATATATAATCCTCGTTTTACGATTAGTCTATCAGTCGTTTATATATATATATATATATATATATATATATATATATATATATATATATATATATGCACACACATGGGTATTGTGTGAATTCTGCAAAATGTTAGACGATAATTGCTTTATATTGTATTGTATTATATATTTTACCAATAAATGTTTAGAGAATATAATCGCCGAAAGTACAATTTACATAAAAATGTAAGTGTTAATTCTTCTATCCCAGAGACATGTCTACCCATGTAAAATAAATCTTTAAAAAATAAATGGTGTGTTTTTTTTGTTTTTTTTTTAAGATTTAAAACTTTATTTTGGCTTCCGACGAAGTTGTCGGTATGAATCGTTGTATGTAGAACTATGGGCTTATATATTTGTGTTGGTTTGTAAATTCTAACATTATATTGCTTTTACAGTTCTTGAACCGAAAACAACACAACTTGATTGTTTCTCATATGCCGGAATCAGTGAACGTTTAAATTTTCTTTTTCTATAACCGGGACGGACACTGATTATTTTAAGGTTAAATCTGTTTCATACTCATATGAAGTATATCAAAATAAACAAATAAAACTAATTAAAATAAACGAAAAGCCAGTTTTATATTTCGAAAAATTAATGCAAAACATTTTTTTTTTATGTATTACTTATTAAATTTTAAATGTTAAACATTGCTGATTTAATTATTATATTGGGCCTTTGCTTGGAAGCCTTACTTTATTAAATAATTAGAATATATATGTAATATGATTAATATTGATACGTTTCTTAGATACTCTCTAATAATATTTTCAAGTTATTTGTAAAATTACGCTATTTAACTATTTTAAAAAATATTTGCAAGCTAAACTGTTTTATAGTTTGTATAAAAACAAAACGTGCGATTTTGCTAATATGTGAGTAATTTTTTTATGTTAGGATCTTTTATAGTGCAATGATTTATGTAAGTATGTAATTTGTAAACAGCCAACCTATTTTGTTGATCACCGTTTTAGTGAGAAAAAGTAGATTCTAGAAGTAAAGAAATGCATCATAACTACAAATCATTTCGTAAATATAAATCTTTCTGTTTATTCCGGGGTTGCATATTTAGATTTTAGTGGATGATATTTTGCTCAGTTTTATTGTTCATGTCTCATTTTCACCAAAATACTTTAAATTATTATTACATAATTTATTACAGTTGTTTGATCAAATCAAGAACTGAACTAATTCAATCATGATCTATATATTAATAGGATAAGGTGTGTGTTATATATTTCTTGTGTGTGTCACACTTACATTCGAGTAAGTGTCGTTTAATTTTATAGACATCCATTTCTTGTAATAAATAAGTTTACCAAAAATTCGTCACAAGTTTGAGTTTTGGTTCAATTATAGCTGCTTGCACTTGAGTAATTTATTTTTTTATAAATAATCTGACCATGAATTTTTCATAAGTATTTGCTTTGGTTTGGATGATAACTGATGCCACTTAGTTTATCTGATGGACGCAAGCCATATCGATATATGTATGTATATATATATATATATATATATATATATATATATATATATAATTTTATTTTGGAAATTGCAACTTTATAATATATAAAAAATCGATAGAACATTGACTCTATAATACGAACTACGAACATTAACTCTATAATACAGAATCCGCAAAAATTAAAATACCATATTTAAGCGTAACTTCTGACCCGGATTCGCCAGGCGTCCCTGCTGAACTACATAATTAATTTTGAAGATTTAACAAAAACCTACAATATTATCACAGTGTCTTGATTCTCACTGACCATATACAGAATTCTAATATCAATATATTACCTATTATGAGTTCGCTATCAAATTTCCACAGGTTCAGCTTTTTTCAAATATTATATTTGTTTGGACGGGAGATTTATGCACTTACATTGTCGAGTTTGTTTACTTAAATTTGCGAAACATTCATGCATGCATGGCTATCATACACTAACTTGAAAACTGACATTTCGTTATATTAGTAACTTACGTCATTTAATCAATTTCTGCGGGGGGACGCCATTAATAGAAATTGAAATTTGTTAGTACGCAATGTTTAGCAAATAATTTTATACTTTCAAAAAATTCCATAATCATTTTTAATTACATAGAAACGTATGAGCAGAAATTAATATTGTTAAGATTAAACCATTAAAAAGTAATAGGGCTAGTTGTAAAAACTGGAAAATAGACAGATAAGATACTCTAGTAAAAAATAATGTTTCTAACTTAAATTCATGCTGCATAAGTATGTTAAAAAGACATTAAATTCACTATTATATAATCAATGCTTAATTCATACTACAATATTTTAAGTTATTAATGCATTACAGTTTATACAGCTAGTCTTTCTACTTTTCTCACGTTAAAATATTAAAAATATTACTTTTTATGCTCGCATTCTTCTATGTAATCCCTGATATTTTGGGGCGTTGCTTTGAACTAAATTTTCCTCACTTATTTTCACTTGCTAGCTGTGAATTATTAGCGACATTACAGATGAGCGGCAGTTTCGAGACAACGGTTAATCATTTGGGGCATTTTTTTTCGTTCATGCCTTGTAACATTAACATCTTCGCCGTTCTTAGCCGATTTGAAGTTACGTAATAGATTTGGTTGCTATGGTAATCAACCACCAATAAACACCATCTCCCCTTCCTTACAGATGCTGGGAATGTTTAACAGTAATTTTAGAATAATATTTTTGTTACTGATAAAAATGGATTTTTATTCAAATAACTGAAAATAGCGGCCTACGAACTGTTATAATTAGTTGAAATTTGGTTGCAAAATGAATGAGCGGTCACGCTTTAAATAGGTGCTAAATAACGAAACTAAAACCTAGCCATATATAAAACACAGTAGTGTTTGAATGATAAAAATCAATGCACTCAGTTTTCGAGCTATATTTGCCCTTTCTTGGCGACGGGCTGTGCAAAATCGTGAATACAAATTTTTTCAGGATGCATAAACCTTTCCATCTATAAGTACGTTACAATTATGTTTATGTAATCTTATGTAAAATTACGCATTGTCCTTCCACTTCCGTGTATGTAATAACCATTTTATTGCTTTGTTTGACAAGGAAAATTATTTAATAAATATGTTTCCTCAAAACAGGATATACGTAAATAGAAATGCAATGGCTAGTGATTTCACTTTCGTTCTACAAATATTAGTGAATCTAAGATTCAAACATGAAGACATCGTATGATTCCTATTACTAAAGCTATTGGCTGTATTGTTTCATCATTCACAGGAATTAGTGCCAAGCTTATATATATATATATATATATATATATATATATATATATATATATATATATATATATATATATAGAAAGAGAGAGAGAGAGAGAGAGAGAGAGAGAAAGAGATATGAATACTATTTCCATCCCCAATACGCAATTCCAACTCCTAAAATGACAGGAAATCATCAATTAACAACTGTCTAATAAAATTAAAAGTGAAGATTACATTACAGTTTTCTGGAATCTACTTCCGATGATGACTATTCGATGCAATACTATATTGCATCTTTTAATCCATTAGAATCACATTGTAATATAAATTAAAGCGTACCAATAGAGGGGCACATGCTACTCTTGATTCTTGATGCCCGGTCATTATTACATACAAAAGACCATCACGCAGGATAAGACTAATGAGAAATAATCATACATATTAAGACGCGTGGTTAAGTATTAATTGACATTATTTTCTAAATGGCATATTATTTCATAATATATTTCAATTTATTTTAAAAGCCCAGCCTTTCTAATTTAATTGTTTCCTTCATGACAGTAAACAACGTTAAGAACGATTTACCAGTGATGAATTGCTTTCACCTTCCACGTAAAGAACAATTTTACCAGTGATTAATTGAAGTCACCTTCGTTAGCTACAGACAGCTACATAAAAATGTGGAATTTTCATTGGAATGCCACACAATAATACTAATATATATTAGCGGAAGTGTGTGCAACTTCATATTGTGTGTAACCAAGAGCGTCATACAAAGAACAAAGCAAAATTCACATATGCGGTGTGTTTATGGTGTGTGGAACATTCGTACGCTTATATAAATCAAGTCAACTGATAACTTTTTCGTCGTTTGTTTTTCTCTTCTTTTTATTCTTCTTCCTCGTGTTTTTCTTCGTATCCTTGGTATTATTGCGCCCTTGGGAATTTTTAGTCGTACGTGTTTTTTTAATTAGGTAGGTGTACACAGGCATACATGCACATGCTCATTTCAAGCTCTCTCTCTCTCACTCTCTTCCTCTCTCTCTCTCTCTCTATATATATATATATATATATGTTCATTTCCTGCTCTCTCTCACTCTCTCTCTTTCTTCTTTCTCTCTCTCTCTCTCTCTCTATATATATATATATATATATATATATATATGTGGGGGGTGTCCATGTGTCTGATTAAGTATGTGTGTAGATAAAGTTGTTATTTGTTGAGGCCCTAGGCCGAATTGTTGTCACCTGTTTTCTGGTAAATGCTATAGCTAAAGAATTGTCTAATATAAAGAAAAATATCCACTACTACTACTACTACTGCTAATAATAAAAATGTTGATATTGACGTGTGTTGTCGTAATGTAGCCACCTCATCCCGCGGCAGAATGCTACAGAAAATGTAGTCTCACCCGTGCGTCTAGAAACGAGTTGGCGGCATTCCCAGCTCATATAAAGTAATTTTACCTCAATATGGCAGCGCTCCAGAACTTCACGCGAGTTTCCTTTGTCCATAAGTGGACAGAAATGGCGGGAAATCAGGTGGCGAGAAGAAAAAAATCCGATTGGTTAGGTTTGGGCATGTGTGAGGGCTGTCGGCGGCAACTTCTCTTGTTCTTTCAAAAGATTGGTTTCTTTGCATAGAATGATAATTAAGCGTGTGTTTGAAACCTTGCTTTTATTTTTTGCTCAGTGTGTAAAGACAGGAAATCAAATTTCCGGATACCCAATTTGTGTGGGTGTCGATATTCATAAGCATACATGTAGTAAGCAAACTAATTTCTACAGTTTCATACAAATATTAACAAAAGACAATTGCCTATTTATGACATATGCATTTGTGTTTATATGTATATGATATAGATTTAAGTAAACTAATCTTTAATTAATATATGTGCATATCTACAATATCTATCCATCTATCAATCTATCTAATATCTATATATCTATCTAACTATCTATCTATCTATCTATCTCTCTCTCTCTCTCTCTATATATATATATATATATATATATAAATAAATATATATATATATATATATATATATTAATAGTAAGTTATAAAATATATATGACGACTAATATTCCGCGTTTCATTCACTCTAGGATTCTTCAGGATTATGCCTGAAGAATCCTAGAGTGCATGCCTGAAGAATCCTAGTGTGGACGAAACGCAGAATATTATGTGTAGCTTAATCGCAATATATATTTTATAACTTACTAATTAGCTCTGTCCACGTATTAGGCATTGTTGACGTAAATACTTAAAGTTTAACCATAGATTTATACTTTCGTATATTAATTTTATGGAAGTAATTGAAGTTACGAATTATATATCATCTATATTTCTGAAGCTGTATTTTTACAGCCACATCGTCACATTTTAATATGTATGTACGTGCGTGTTGACAGAAATGTTTGCAATTTTATTTTGAATGCGATACCCTCGCTGTTACTGATTTTCATTTTGATTGTTAAAACAATCAACAATTGCTTAGAGATTTTTAGGGGGAATTTCAGTAAAATATGAAATATGTTCATTTAAATATCTCGGGAGTATAAGAACCCATTTTACTTGCTCAGATGATTGCCCAGAAGATTCTGTCGTTCTTACTGTATCAACATGCTAAAATATAAACGTAAGATAAATAATATATTGCTGCTGTAACTAAATAACTTATATATAAACTAACATACAAAAAATAACCTATATTTAAAACAGGTCAAGAAACTAAATAGAGCACACACAAATTAACAACAGGTCAACCAGAGGGCAAATAACCCTTTGTCCGATAAGTGCATGTTCATTGGCTGACGGGAAGGGCGCGGTTGATACTAGAAAGCTGATTGGCTAACTAAAATCTCAATAGGAGTTGCGTATATAAAAACGACAGACAACCACAAAATTCGCACATAAGCCTGAGGAGTCCTAGAGTGGATAAACGCGGAATATTCAGTGTAGCTTAATCGTCATATATATTTTATAACTTACAAACTAGCTCTACCTACGTATTGAGCAATTTTGAAGTAAATACTTAAAGTTCACGCATTAATTCATACTATCGTATATTAATTTTATGTGAGTAAATGAAGTAGTTAGAAAAAGAATAGAAATACGTTTACCGAAATCATGTAGAGCGTTATCCAGGATTAAGGTAATGTTCATACTCAAATTACAAATATACATGCGGGCGGTTATTCAACTATCGAAATATCATTAAAATCTATAAAGTCTTGTGTCACGAAGACAAGGTAATACTTATCTTTGGTGCTGTCCTGATGCCATTTAAAGATGATACACTATATATATATATATATATATATATATATATATATATATATATATATATAAAACGTTGATAACAAAATTGAATGTTTTAGAATAGTCTCAAATTATCAGAAGTGGGAATAAGAAAATCAAATCATTGTATATATCTAACATTTCGAAATGCCTATTAATAATTTTTTTTGCTTGTGATATTTTCAAAATTATGTAATTCGAGTTCTTTTATGATGTCTATTCATGTTTGTTTGTTCCTGCTAAAAAAAACTATAAATATCTATGTTAAATTTGTTGAGTATTCTATAGGTAAAATTAAAAATAAAACATTTTCATGGATACGTTTTAATAAATTATCCCCCTCTCTCTCTCTCTCTCTCTCTCTGTCTCCTATCTCTCTCTGTATATATATATATATATATATATATATATATATATATATATATATATACTGCGCCCAACGCTTTATTTAGGATTAGTAAAATATCTATATTGCACTAAATATAAGTCACAACAAAATAAATAAAATAAGTCACAACAAAATAAATAAAATAAATATTGTATAATCAAATTTCCAAATGGTTCATTCAAATTCATGTGATATTCCTCAAGTTATGATATTTTATTCTATTTCAAGGAATTTCCACTGCCCATCGATGGCAGGCGTATTAAATGTTTTATTAAGGCAATAATACGATATCTAATCATGAAAACTTTACTTTTATTACATTTTTTATTGAAGAATAATATACAAAAGAACATTCTAGGTGCGAAACCTCAAATAAATTAATCTTTTATCGTTATTGCCACCATTTTTTTTAAATAACTTTTAACAACCTTATGTCCACCGAATACGCCAATTGTTTGATCTGATAAGGGGTTATTGTTCTGTCAACATCAACGACTTTCCTTGACAGATCATCCTTTGAAGTAAATTGCTCTACTCCCTCATGCATACCTCTTTTCAATATTGACCATAGATATTCCATGGAGGTAAGATCCGTAGAAAACGGTAACCAGTTCATGAGGGGTTGTCCCAAGAGACCCATATATTCAAGGTCTCCCTAGAAGAATGGAATTGTGCATTGTCATGCACAAAAATCATCTGAAAGCGACGTGAGATTAGTAAATCATCGAGCTCTGGTGACAAATGTTTATACAAGAACTACGTGTACGCAGGTAAGTTTTACATCCTCTAAAACTCAGAATGATCTAACAAACTCATTTTCACCAACGAAATGATGCCTCCACCTCCTTGTTGGTGATGAAATCGGTAAGGAGTTGGAGTTCCGTTTGAGTTTCAAACTTTGGCCCATCTATCCGGACCGTCAAGAGTAGCACAGGTCTCATTTGTAAATATGGCACGTTGAAAACCCATTTTTATTTTTTGCGCAAGCCATTCCTTTCCCCCTATATTGTTTACTCAATAAAATCCTTGGAATAGTTTTGATGTTCCATGACATCTCATTCAATATATTACATCGGTCCTGCCTGGATCTGGAAACGATTCTAATTCATGCAACAATGGAAGGACTGGTGCTGGTTAGGTTTTGGTTTACTTCCCTACGAATTTTCCGAATATCACAATGTAAACGTTTTCTTTTTGTGCCCTTATACTTTCTGTATTTTGTGTTTGTTTTGTACATGAATAAAGCGTAAGGTCTTGGAACCCTTTCAAAATCCTTTGCTAAGTCTTTAATGAAAAATCCTCCTACAAGTCCCGCAAAACCTTTCCATTCGATAACTATAATTCCCGTCTTTTTAGGTTTTTTTTTTTTTACATTTTAAAATCTTGACATACAGTGATGGACAGTGTATATTACTTGATGAAGAGAAAAATGTCAGAAATTCGTGAATATTGCATGGATTTGAATAAAATATTTGGAAATGACTAACTTTAAGACAGTCATTTGATGATATAATTTTTATTTTTTTGACGTATTTGTATGAAATAATGATATTTTAGTAAAGTGCAATAAAGTGGTTGATGCAATTTTTTTTTAGTGTTTTGATAATTTTAAATGTCATTTTACCTCGTTGAGTTTAAAATATAATTAATTATTTAAAAAAACAATGCATAACTATAGTCGTATTTAAAACTATACCTACTACTTTTAGTAGCACTTCTGTTTTCTGACGATTTATTTTAAGGACCTTGCCTAAAATATCTTTTGTATGTGAAGGGGGTGTAGATACTTGTTCTTAGTAGTGCTTTCAAGATGCCCAGTTTAATTATTATTAGTGCTTGCGCTGATGCCTGGGAGCCACCTTCTGTTTTTACTCATAACATAAAACAATTATTCTGAAGGCAATAAAAACCATATAATCTCCGTTTTCATTTAGAAAGAGGTAAACTAGTATTTATATATATATATAAGCATATATATGAATATATATATATATATATATATATATATGTGTGTGTGTGTGTGTGTGTGTTCAATCCTTGACTTGGGCAAGATGCTAGTCTAGCGGCACTGATGAGTTATGATACAAAGAAACAGGACTCTATGTCGATGACTACAAATATACATATATATATATATATATATATATATATATATATATATATATATATATATATATTAGCTCGTGTATACTATTTTATTTGCAGAAATATCCTTCTGTACTAAAGTACCGTGTGTTTGCAACAACAGATTGAACATATACATTTATGATGTCTCAGCTATTTATCATTACTTGATAAAACTTTAGATCGTTTTTTAAACACATGTAGTCGTTATAATAAAACCCTTCAATACACTCTTGTTTGTGTATTTGCTGCGTCCGTGTGTGTGTGTGTGTGTGTGTGTGTGTGTGTGTGTGTGTGTGTGTGTGTGTGTGTGTGTGTGTGATACAAATATATCTAATACTTGCGTCAACCAAACTAAGAAAATGCAATGCGTGACTGGTCGGGTAATCTAGTATATATATATATATATATATATATATATATATATATATATATATATATATATATATATATATATATATATATATATATATATATATATATATATATATATATAAATATACATATATATATATATATATATATATACACTTGTGCCCGATATTATTCATACCCCACCTTGAAAATTGAGTCTATTATGTGTAACTTTGTAAGAATTTATTGTTTACGTCCATATTGATACATATACTTAATAAACCTCTTCTGGTCATTTTCGTCATTTTAAAATCTCAGGGTACTCGTAATAAAAGAAATATACAGCTATTTATAAAATCTGCAATGTTCAAAAATAATCATACCCCATTATTCTTTCAGTATTAATCGAATTTCTGACTGTTTGTTTCCTGTTTGATTCTTATTTTGAATGCTTTTATACAACCTTTGATTAATTTCATTTCGTTTTTTGCATTTTTCAGAAATTAAAATGATATCAACTGAAAACCAATAAAAGAATAAAAATTATTAGAATGGGGAAGAAAAAAGAGCTTAGTAATAATCTTAGGACTAAAATTGCGAATTCACATAAGGATGGTTTAGGTTACAAGTCAATTTCCAAGAAATTTGAGGTCCCTACAGCAACAGTACAGAGCATCATCAAAAAATTCCAGAGCCACCACACAACAAACAACTTGATTGGTAGAGGAAGGAAAAGGAAACTGTCTGCTAGAGCCACCAGGAATATTGTAAGAAGTGTTAATGCAAATCCAACCACCACTACTAAGGACATTTTAGAAAATCTGGAGTCTTCTGGCATAAAAATATCAAGGCAAACATTGCAAAGGACTCTGCATGAAAATGGTCTGAAAGGAAGAAGACCAAGAAGGACTCCATTGCACACCGGAAAACACTATGCAGCACGTCTAAAGTTTGCTAGGACCCATGTGAATTCTCCAGAGTCCGTTTTCTCAAGTATTTTGTGCACTGACGAAACAAAAATTGAATTGTTTGGCCATATGGATGCTTCTTATGTTTGGAGGAAGAAAGGAGAAGCTTACAACCCAAAGAACACCATACCCACGATGAAACATGGTGGTGGTAGCCTAATGTTTTGGGGCTCCTTTTCGGCTAGTGGTCCAGGTAGTTTGGTCAAGATAGATGGAACCATGAAGAAGGAGCAATATTTGGAGATACTCCAGAAAAACATTAGACAGGATGCGGAGAATCTCAATTTAGGACCAAACTGGGTCCTTCAACAGGATAATGATCCAAAACATACTGCCAAAATAGTCAAGAAATGGTTTGAGGATAATCAAATTAATGTTTTGGAATAGCCTTGCCAGAGTCCCGACCTGAACCCTATCGGAAACCTCTGGCACATATTGAAAACTGAGGTTAAAAAGCGGAAACCTAGAAATGTGAGGGATTTGGAGAACTACTGCATTGAAGAAAGGTCAAAAATCAGTGTTGATGCTTGTAAAAACCTTGTTGATAAATATCCAAAACGGTTACAGGCAGTCATTAAGAATAAAGGGCATGCTATTGACTATTAGTAAGAGAGGTATGAATAATTTTGAACTAGTGCCATTATTGTTTTTCTTTGTATAATGTTTCAAACTTGCATAATTTATTTATTTGTTGAGTTTAAATTAAATGCCTATGCTTGATTTATTGTCTGAAATCCCTTTAATATTGTCTACCTTCTGGTTTGAGCAATATTCTTATAGAAATCTCAAAGATACGGGGGGTATGAATAATATCGGGCACAAGTGTATATCAGTTTGCAAAATTTTCTTATTTAAATTGATTTAAAAAATGTTTTCTAAAATGTGTGACTTTACATTGCCTAAATTTCGTGCTTAAACCAAGCGACAACACATGGATATAAACAGCAACCGAGACAAGACGTATTTTCTCTTCGGCAGATTCCGACCTCTTATTACATCATTATGAAGAAGAAAAAACAACTTAATCGGACTGACATCTCCTTGATAACGCCAGGTTTTTGGATGAAATTCGGAATTTAATAACATTAACAATAAGTAAATAAAATGATTTTTTCAAATCACAACATTTTTTAGGTTTTAAATTTTACTAAATATAACAATGTGCGTGTGTGTGGGTGGGTGGATTTACGTCGCATTTTTTTCTATAGCATATTTCATTAAATACAATAGGATTTATTTGGCTATACATTCTATTTTCGATCGTTTCAAACTTCCGATCCACAATCTTCACTTCCAGATGTAATCACCGTGTTTATCATAAGCCCGAGTACTTTCAATCCTTCACGATTCATCATCAGGGATAAATTAATCTAACTGGTTGCGAACCACATAGAATGCTTTTTTTTGTCTCATTGGTAAATCATTTTAATTACTTTTTATATTATTACACACACCCACACACACACACTTATGTATACTAGCTCCCATTTTGTATGTATGTATATATATAGATATACATATATATATACATATATATATATATATATGTATATATATATACTAGCAAAATTACCCGTCCTTGACTGGGTTAAAAAAAACAGCCTATAGGAAATGTACTCTGATTTATGAAAGTATGATAGGTTATGAAAAGGAAGGGTTATAAAGAGATAGCGTCGAATTTAGGGGTATAAAACCCTAAGCAAAATATGATGAAAGTAAAAATAAAATAGATAAACCCCATAATTTATAAGACCTTACCTATTCACACTGAAACACTTATCACAATATTCTCTGGATATATATTACAAAAGCTTGTTAAAATTTGTGACATATCTCCATGCTATGGAGGACAGGTGCGAATGAACATCCCATAATTTTATTATACGATATTTCTAAAAATGACACATAATTATTAAAGTATATTTACGCAGATTGATATAAAAAGTCTTCATTAAAGTGTGTGCCTATTACCATTTCATAGAGGGCAGGCGCAAACGAAGACTCCACAATTATATTATACCATCCCTATTTAAGTTAAAACATACTTATCAAAGTATCATTATGTACATCTATATCAAAAACATTTTTAATTTTTTTTTCTAATTTTTGTTTTCATACTTTGGGCGTCAGGCGAGAACGCAGACCCCACAATTTTAATAAACCACCGGTTTACTAGATTAGCAATACCCATTCCAGTGTCTCGATGCATCTTCTATCATTATATGTAATCAGTTTTGTTTTAAAATATTTAACCATATAGGAGACTATTCGTGACCAGACACACACACACATACATTCAGCTTTATATATATATATATATATATATATATATATATATATATATATATATATGTATATATATATATATATATATATATGCATATAAAAATTATATTTACACAATAACATGATCAAATAATATTAGTGTGTTGAAGTTTGGAAGCCCAACTGAACACTTGGAGTAAAGAGCTCCAACTCACAGGTTTTGTAGAACATATACATGTAAAGCAAGAAAGTATATACAATATATACATAGAGTCCATTAGTATAGTCATGTGGGAACCGTCCCTGGAGAAGGTGTCGGTTGCGTGGTCGTCGACTCTCGATATCATGTCTCCCTGTGTCTCTTGCATAGTCTCTCCTTGGGTCTCTCCCATCTTTACGGTATATACCGTATTTATGTAGTTGGCACTCCACGTATACTTAATTGGTAGATCCTACCACAACACCCCCACACCCAAAGCCTTAGATCCCCTTTTGAATTTCATATGTATTTATATTTGGGATGAGGATTATGGGGTATTTTTTCATGGGCCCTATTTGCATACTCTATATGAATATATCGCGTGTAATTTTTGTACCTCCAAGTGGTCCGTGAACTTTCGTTTCTTACCGGATCTTCTCGATTCAGGAGTATTTTGCGGAGGTCTCCCTTATCAAGTTTCATATGTTTATTTCATGGAACCTTCCTCCTTATCCGATATACTCTCTTCATGGTTTTGTAGGTAATAGTGTGTTCTGGTTGTTTTTTGAGTATTTATCGGGCCTTTATGTAATTCTCTCATCTACTCTGCATCGCTCACAGAATGAAACTTTAGTTTGTAGCACTGGAGATGAATATTTTTCTATATGTATTCTATGTATTTTTTACTATATTCTGTTTCAGCAAGAGTTGATCAACCACTGATTTAACTTTTCTGGAAAACGGTAGTTTAGCTGGTGACAGGTTTGAGTGTGTTCTCTGGTTGTGCATAATCATTTAACCTTGTAGAAACTGCTGAAATGGATGTCCATTTGGCTTTTTGCAGAGTGTGATTTAAACTGTCGACAAATCTTTCAGCGAGCCCGTTGGAACTCCGATGGCACGGCAGCATGTTATTTGAGTATTTTGGTATAAATAAGAGAAATCGTTACACACTTCAGAAGTGAAGTGGGTCCCATTATTACTCACAATACCCTCTGGCACACCGTACCGAGCAGGCAGTTCATGTAGAAAGTTTGTCGTGATATATGTCGTTGGCTGCTTGCAGCGTAGCACTTATGGCCATTTTGTAAAACAAGCTTCCATTATTAATTAGTAATATTCTTCTACTGGGCAGCGAAAGCGATTTGTAATCTTGTCTATGGATGGTCCGTCTTGGGTCATGGTTTTTGTACTATGGGTGGTGGCTTGCTGCTAACATACACCCTTTATATTGATGAACCATGTTTGTGATTTCCACATTCATACCTTCTCAATATACAAAGCTCCGCATTAAGCTTTTTGTTATATTGATACGTGAGTGACCCATATGACAGTCCCATTCTGTTCTGTAACCTTTTCGGATGTACTACTTTCTCATTATATGATAAAACACCGTCACATATTGAATAGATCTAGTGCACTTTCTTACACTTATTTTTTTAATGTATAAAATGAAATCATTATTTTTAGCTTTTTGTTTATTTCAGTTAGTATAACTAGTTGTTCTCTGACAATGCGTGTTATCATGATTTTACATCACAATCTTCTCTGATGCAATAATCGATTCTTCGAATTTTTCTTCTTGAATTATATTTTAAGATTATACATACTGTATGTGAATGTTATAATTGAAAAGAATAGTACGCCATCTTAATAATTGATTTTCCGTATAAACGGGTAAAACTTTCTTTCAAACCCAAAATTGTGATCACATGTTTATAATCTGTTTCTAGCATCAAGAACCTTTCGTATATGTATCTGTGAATTTTTTTTTATGGGGAAAATGATAGTCGGAGCCCCTTTTTCGATTTGTGAATAAGTTTTATCTGCTGGAAGTACAAGGGGCGTGCAATAAGTAATGCCCCTAACCCACTTCCAGTGGTCTGATCTAGCTGATATGTTGCATGTGCAATGATTTTTTTTTATCTCTACTAGTTATGTGGCAAATTACAGCTCTGAACTAATTGTGGTTTCTGTTTTGCAGGTGTTTGAACTGAGTCAGGTGTGAAATAGAACCTGTTGAATGTCGAGCAGTGATCCGATTGTTGTATTTGAAAGGACGCACTCCACAGGAGACTTTTTTAAAAGGAAAGAAACGTATGGTGATACTGCCCCATCATATGACCTTATAAAACGCTGGCATAGTGAATCCAAACAAGGCTGGAAGTCTGTGGAAACAGCTCCCATACCTGGTCGACTCTATTCTGCCATTGATGAGACATCTGTCCGTCAAGTTGAGGCTGCTATTTTAGAAGAACGGCGCATTACTATTCACCAAATAGCCCAAGATGTCAAGATTAGTACAGGGGCTGTTGAAACTATCATTCATGAACATTTGCATATGTATAAAGTATCTGCAAGATGGATTCCCAGGTTACTCACACCATTCCAGAAGCGAGAACGCGTCGAATGCTCGAGGATGAATTCGGAGATGTGCCAAGAAGATGAGTCAAATTCTTACAAAATATTGATTACACAGGATGAAAGCTGGGCCCATCCCTATGATCCAGAGACTAAAGCCAGTCGATGCAGTGGAAGCACTTGGGCTCACCACCTCTAAAGAAGGCAAAGCTGCAGCCCTCCGCTGGGAAGGACATGCTCACAGTCTTCTGGGACTAGGACGGAGTAGAGATCACAGATTTCCTGGAAATGGTAGCACAATGACAGGGACCTATTATGCTTCACTTTTGAGGAAATTAAGGGAAGCTATCAAAATCAAGAGGCGGAGCAAGAGGAGGAAAGGTTCCTCCCCCCCCTGCAGGACAACGCCCCGGGCACCAACTCGCATGTCCCCAGATCAGAAGCACTGATGTGGGGTTATAAAATCTTCCACCATCCTCCCTACTATTCTGACCTTACACCCTCAGACTTTCACCTCTTCCCAGCCATGAAGTTGTTTTTGAAAGGAAAGCGTTTACCAGGTGATGCTGCCTTCATTTCTGAAGTCACGTTGTGGTTGGAGGACGAAGTTGGGTTTTCTACAAGAACGGTCTCCAGAGCTGCATCAAACAAGAGGAGAAATGCATAACTCTGGGTGTTTTCTTTGTAGAGAAAGACTAATAAGTGTGCCAAGTTTCGTTGCTCTACTTCTATGGAAAGTAGGTCAGGGGTATTACTTATTGCTCGCCCCTAGTAGTGTGTGCAATTGGTTACCTTAAAACATATGACATTATGTGCTGGATACACACTCCTCAATCATGGGAACTGGCCTAAATTGCCACTACCATATCCAGTTTTGGATTGCAATGGGTTATAAAGAGGATTATTGTAAGCATATTAGTGGGTTTCTCAAAGGTTTGCTGACACACTGGTATCGATTTCCATGACTTGCCTTATTTCAATAGTTCATTTAACGGAGCTCTTAGGTTGTGCATTCCTTTAATGAACGCTTGATATTAATTAGCGCGCCCGAGAAAACTTTGTAGCGTCGCCAGGTTAGTGGGCGCTGGCATGTCTCTAATTGCAATAGACCTGTCCAGATCTGGACCTCTGCCATTTTTGTTGATTATGTGTTCTAAATATTTAATTTTCTCCAAACAAAATTTTCACTTTGACTCTTTGACTTTAAACACAAAGCCCTGCGTTTTTTTGTATATTTAAATGAGATGCTCTAGATGTTCGTCGACTGTTACGATCCAACTATGATCTCCTCTAAGGTGCACACACAATATCCAGACGATTTAACATTGGGGGCCGTATACTATTGGAAAATTCCAGGTGCCACTTAATACAAAATGGAAGTTAAATTTGAATAACCCTCTAGGAGTGTTTTCCCTAATAACATCGAACATTCCTCTTCGACGGGAATTTGGAGATAAGTCTATTTGTTGAAATATCTCTCCGTCATTAAGCTTGTTGAAAATCTCCTTTAAACGAGGCAACGGGTAATGTGAATCTTTAATCACCGAGTTAGAGCCTATCAAAAAGTCAGCTCAGACTTTGATTTGTTTTATAGTGTTTTGATGTACACAATCGTGTCACTCGTGAATTAGTTCCTACGTTCGATATAATTCCCATGTGTTTTCGTTCTATCAAGTTCTTTTTCCACACTTGCGAAACGAAAGGTTAAGTTTTTTTGTTTTTTTTAACTTAACGTAGTATTTTCTTTGAGCTCAAATCTGGCTATAAACTTGTTATATTTTCCAAGACCAGATCTGAACGTTTTTGGATTTTTTTTGTTTAATTCTTCTTTAATGCTTTGTCTTGTTTGCGTGTTACTTTTTATTTTTCTGCAGAACGAGTTTGAAGGTTTATACAACAATTCGAATCTTTCAATGAATTCCGTAGCCAATTAGTTTTCTCCATTATTCAAAAAAAAATAGGCTTTGATTTTTTTTTAACGATCACGTTTAACTTCATGGGAAGTACAACCTCGCTTTCAAAGTTAATTTTCAAGTCAGTTACCATACAAGCGAGTTATATCGACTATCATCGTAGGCCTCTTTTAAAATTCCCATATTTCTTAGTTCATTTTTGTCAGGTCTCATCCTGAATCGAGCTGAAATTTGATTTTTTTCTAAATATTTCAGTAGTAACATAGTTCCTCAAATCTCTGTCACATTTGATATTTAAACTTGTTTGCCTAATTCGGCTAGTGAATTTTTCTGTTTTACATCACGAACATCTGTGTTTATTCTTGTTGAAACAAAACCTTTCTAATTTTTAAATTGGCAATATACCTCCTACTGTCTTTCGTTGCGACTTCTGTAATTTTATGGTGGGCCATTTTGATCATAGTCATTCTTTCATTTTTTCTTGTCTATTTATATAGGTAGCCTATTCTTCACCTCAATTTATTGCTGATAGATATTTTGATTGTTTTTCCTTTCATATAAGCAATTACAGCTTATTTGATTTGTCGAGCCGCTTTCATTAAACTTGCACTCTTCTGCTAATTTCTACAGTGTAAGGTTCTGTTCAGATTTGAGTTTAAACAAAACTCAACGTCTTATTTCGGAACTCTTACTTGATACTTGCCCTTAAGCAAAAATTAAGCACTTAAAATCCTCAACCGTAATCTCTGCCCACCCGAAGTTGCCGCAATGTCTACTTACTATAGACGCATATGTAAAGTAACCTTGATCAATGAATTTAGAGGCATTCATGCATAACCATCGCGAGTGCCAAAGCGACATTTTTGGTCCAAACAGCTCCTTTAGCAATTTAACTGTGGCAAAGAATGCCAACTTATTTGTTTTCCTCAATAGAATAACACCTACAAATTTGCTAGATTCTGTTGTACCTAATTTACTTAGTAACAGACACACCTTGCTAGAGTTCGATAGGCTGTATCAGTCTGTGGAGAAAATATCCTCATGACGTTTATAATACGATTCAAACGTTTTACTCTCTGTCTGGTAATTAGCTGAACATTTCCAGCGAATTAAATACGGTATCATTAAAAGATGTAGAATTTCAATAATTTGCCTGGTGTTTGTTTAATTTCTTCAGGGTTTATCTTTGAATTTTTAAATGCAGGTTCTGCACTTCTTCAAACCTTGGCGTTGCTCCTTAGTGGAATTCAGTTTGAAATTCCATTTGTTCTTTTTTGAATTTTTTATGATACTTCGCGTTCCCTACGTGTAGGAGTACTGACCGTTATTCATGTCTTTTTATTTCTTCATTTTTGTTTTCTTGAAATGTTTGCTGCCTTTCATCTTGTTTTGCAACAATAGAGCAATCTGGTAACTTTGTTTTTGTTGATATTTTTCTGCATTATTTGTTGTTCCCTAATTAATAGTCCCAAATGTGTTTTATGGCGCTGTTGACTTTCTTGCTGTGATTTGAATAATTGGTCTTTCTTCTTGGAGAATACTTTCATGTTTACATACTATTGTATATGGAACGATGAATATACTTTTAATTTGTGTAAGCTAAAAATATAATGGAAGTTGAACAGAAAAAAATTAGGCAACTTACGTGTTTTTTATGTCATGTCTTCTTTGTGACATTCTTACGTCCGTGATAATTAAATTTTGATATTTTTTTAATCTTTTGTGAACAGAGTCTGTCTGAGATGTTTTTATTATTTTCAAGTACGAATTATTCCACTTGCAGCATAACAAAAAAAACGAGTTTTTATAACTTCTGTTAAGAAATTATCTACAGTTGTTTCTACCTTTTTCCACTGCACTGTTCGCTCAATTTAACGAAATCCTTCTCATTATGATTTATTATCAAAGCTAGATTATTCACTAAAAATTGCACAAACAAAAATATTATCAAGTACGTTACATTTTCAAAGATAGCACGGTGTATTTCTGCGTATTTTAATTCCATGTTTATTTTAGAAGGCGAACTATTTTTATGGTGTATTGTTGCACACAACATTTGTTTCTTAATTTAAAATCGTCGCTGTTTGTGTTACGACATATTTTAATATTTTCTGAGTGAAAATTCATTTATGCTTAGTCGTCTTTCAACTATTTTTAAATATCATGAATCCATCGCTGCAATTGTTGAAGCTCGACTGAACACATGAAATAAACAATTACAGCACATTGAAAGCAAGAAAGTATATACAATATTTGCATAGAGTCCATTGGCATAGTCAAGGGGAGACTGTCTGGAGAGAAGTTGTCGACTGGGTTGTCGCCTACACTCGATCTCGTGTCTATCTGAATCTCCCGCTGAGTGTCTCCTTGGGTCTTTCCGTTTTTACGGTACAACCATGTTCATATATTTGAAACTCCACATACGCTAATTATATAGATCCTAGCACAACATAAAGCAACATATTTGTCGATAATAATATTTTATTGCATGTCTAAATATGATTAAATTAATGTAAAATCTATATTATATTTTCATCATTTAAAATATAAATATCTCATTAAAATAAAGTAATAAATCCTCTTATTGGTGGAACGATTATTAATCATCTCGACGACGCAAAAATTATTATGCATTAAACTAAAAACTAGCAAGTGATTCAGAACGATGGCTAGTATCAGATCGTGGTTTTTGTAACTTTTCAGATGTTCGATGTTTGCTGAGATTGTGGGAACTGAGGAAATTATAAATATTATAAATAATATTTATAGGAAGTTAAAAGAAAACGAACACACGTTATTCTGCCTGCATTAAAAATGATCAATGTAGTGAAAATGGAGAACCCTACATCCACAGACTATAAAAAGAGCCTGAAGGCTAATTAACAGAATGATAATGCAATACTTTACGCAATCTATAACTTCATTTACGTCAGAGGTGAAAACTAGAATCAGTAAACACAGTTACTTTATGTTTACTAGTGTGACAGCTCCTAGCTGAGATCTCTTTCCAGATGTTCAGAGACAGCTGCAGAATTAGCAGAATTATAGCTCATATACAAAACCAGACATATCAGAGAGAACCTTAAAGTAGGATAATGTGTTCGCTGCTCATCTCAATATTCCTCTATGGAATACTTTTTTGGATCCTAAAGTAAGAGAGAACAATGTATGTTACACAACAAAGTAATGTAAAAATTGCATTACAGATGAGAAGATGATTAATATGAGAACACGCGGAGCGCAATGTGCAGACATATAAGCACTGGGTTTATTACGAAATGTAAGTATTGGGAATGCCCCACGATGATTAGAATTTCCAAATGCAATCATGCAACGGACACTTCCAAAAAGATCATAAGTGAAATAAAACTAGAAATTAACGGACCAAGTCCGATAGTGAATCCTAATAAACTTAGCATATAAAGGGAAATCAATGCATAAGAGTAGGCGATGAAGATTAGTAGAATTGTTGTGTTTGTTTAAAACTACAAATCAGACTAATTATGTTGTTCACTATTAAGGGCGAAAAATGTATATGCATTGCTAACTTTACTGTAGTAGTATCTGACATTAATTCGTGGTATCTGCATAGCATCAAGTATTGCGTTTTACGATATCCACAAATAAAATAAGTAACACATATTTTTCTTTTAATATATATAGAATTTGATACTCATTGTACCCGTGGAAGAACCAAATATAAAAACAACGAGCAGAGAAAATATTTTGATTTTTTTGTATTTTCTTCTCTATATATGGAATATGATACCGTAGGGTTTATCATCCGGCAATATCAAATGACAATCTGGGTACCATCTAAGTACAATGCACAAATGTTACACAACGAATCAGCTCAAGAGCTTCGATCCGTACTTCAGGAAGTTCGCTTGTCTACTTTCTCAGAAGAGCTGTTATTAAGAGAAACAATCAGTGTGTGGATGACAATATATAAACCCAATAAGCCTGGGTTGATATCCTGTCGTAAATGATCTCACCTACCGTTTACTTAGCGTAAAACAAACAAACGAACTTGACCTCTTAATTGTATCAGTTAAAATATTTCTATAAAACTTGGAGTACCATTAACCGGCGTCGCCCAGTGAAAGCGTGCCCTCCTCTTAAATAATTATAGTACCGTTGTTGTTGTTGTTGTTGTTGTTGTTGTTGTTGTTGCTGCTGATGATCCTCAAGCGCATACCTCTGAAGGGCACGAGCCGCTTTCGGAATGGACATCCCCATCTCCTCATGTAAACAATTATTTAAAGGAAGGTGTTTTGTTGGTTTACCAGGCCACATTTACCCAAAATAAAAAGAACGAAAGAAAATATTTCGTTTGTTTTTAATGTATTTCCCCAACTTAGTTTGACATATTTTTAAGTTTATTTTTTTTAATGAAATTGTCAGGTGAACGTTCAGCATGGTCTCATAAAAAAAAAGAAAATAATCTCGGATCCCCTTCCGCCGATAAATAATTATTTAAATGTATCGTTTATTTATGGTTTAAATGTAAACTTTCCCTCCTGCCCGTCACCAAAAAAAAAAAAGAAAAATTGTTATGTTTTGCTTTCTCCCCTCCTCCCTTCAGTCACCAAACTTTAAAGAAATGTTGGGGTTACATGCCTCGGTGACCAAAATTCTGTACGCATTTTACGATAAAGTCATCTCGGAAAGTGAGCTTCCACTTTATTAAGTTAATTTTTTTAAGTTATTATAAAAAGTTGTATTTTATATGATTTATAAAGGCGTGGTAATTTAAAGTAGATCATAATATTTTTATGGGTTTTACAACGATGGGTCACGCCAGATAAAGGTACAGTTGTTTTAATAACTATCTCTCTCCCTCTCCCTTTCTTTCTCTCTCTCTCTCTCTGTGTTTGTCTCTCTTGGGATAATTTAATCTCTATCTCTTTGAGTTTCTCTCTCTCTTTCTCTCTTTCTCTCTCTCTCTCTCTGTGCAGATATGATGATTTTTAAATCTTCACTCAATCTATCTCTCTATCTCTCTCTATCTCTATCTCCCTTGTCTCTCTGTCACTATGTTTCTCTCGCTTCAGTTATTTCGTGTATTTAGCAGGTAGTATGTTTTTGGTTTTAACTGCAATACGTGTGTACAATAATGTTATGTATCACACTGAAGCAAACATAAACTTATCATACATCTCTTTTTTTCTGTCTCCCTCTCTCTCTCTCTTTCTCTCTCTCTCTCCCGATACAATGACGTTATTACTCTCCCTGTGTCTCTGTTTCTTTCTCTCAGTCTGTTTCTTTCGTTCGGTCCTGGTTCGGTATTTCGCTAGAGAGAGGGAAATAGAGAGAGAGAGAGAGAGAGAGAGAGAGAGAGAGAGAGATAGGGAAAGAGAGAAAGCGAGAGAGAGAAAAGGGAAAGAGAGAAAGCGAGGGAGAGAAAATAACGAAAGAGAGAGAGAGAAAGAGAGAGAGAGAGAGGGAGAGGGGGATGGATTGAGATCGGTTCGAGAAGCAAAGACCTTTGTTGATGCGCAGAAATCGCTTTATCTAATGTAAAAATGTGGCCTCCTCTAGCGAGAATCGCCGTATTGGACACCGGATTTAGTGCTGGTTTTAGTATGTAGATAAGTAATCTAGCATAAGAGTTCCGTATGATCTAAGCCAATCACGATAGGTTTGTTGTAAAAGAGAAGTTATTATTTTTCGAATAGACAGACGGAAATTTAAGTATTAATAGGTTTATTAATCTGGAACGAACGGCGTAAGCACAGTATCCGTAACTTGTGTATAAATGTACACAGTGTAGGCACTGGGGAGTAAGAGGGCTGGTTGAAGAGGTGGTGAAAATGTAGGTATTTTCTATGTAGGTTGCGTCCATAATGAACATAGCGTATCTCATATTATAAGTAATGATTTGATAATATAAAATATGTGTATGTAAATGGGGTCCATATGTAAATAAGGAAATGGCTAATGGTATAAACAAAATGATTTATTCATAGTCATCTGTAAATTTCAACCTACCTTAGTTTCGTCCAGAGGAAAAAATTGCGACTACTTCATTATATACAATAAGATGATATATTAATGTATCATGTGGGAGCGACGATCGTCTATAGAACTGCTGAATATTAACAAAATGCTTAACATGCTATACCTAGATAAGAATCAGTACTAGGTTATCTTCATTTATGAGCTCTGATGACTATACGTATATATATATATATATATATATATATATATATATATATATATATATATATATATATATATATATATATGATATATATATATCATATACACACACATATATATATATATATATATATATAAGATATATATACACATACATATTAGATATATATATATATATATATATATTTATAAATATATATATGCATATCTCTATATGCCTACGTAAAAATCGTAACAGATAATCATTTATATATAAATATATATGCATATATATATATATGTATATATATAGTAAAGTAATAGTGCATATAAATATGTATAAATAGTAAAGTAGTAATATATATATATATATATATATATATATATATATATATATATGTATATTAAAGTAAATCATAGAATTTGCAAATCCAAGCTGCAAATTGAAATACTTTATATTTCTAACTCGCTAATATATAGCTAATAAACACGAAAAAAGAAAAAAAATCACCGCAGAAAAATATACGTGCGTTATGAAAAACCATTTCTACCAGCTTGGCCAATGATTTTTTTTTTTCATTTTCTTCTTGGGCTGTTTCAGTAAAGCTTTTTGTTTAAAAAAAATAATCGTAACCTATAGTCAGATATAAGCGTGGAGAATTTGATAGAAATATAAAAATTAAATGTAATATATTTGAATCTCACATAGAGTTTTTACTTCCTCCAGATAGCAGAAAATTTTAATGTAATATCAAGAAAATAAACGAGAATCAACCAGCAGTTTTAAAATCAAGTCCTATTTCAAATTGCATCATCAGGCTAATAATCATTTCCAAATAAAAGCTCTTCAGAGATTAAGCCAAAACATATTTTTTTATTAAAAGACCGAAGACAACACTTTATGGCATTGATCTTTCTAGAACTGCGCAGAAGAAACCAGCCGTCATTCATTCAAAATTTAAAAACTATGGAAAATATCTACATACATTTTTTATTATGGAGTCAGTGTCATTCTTATGATGTGTTTGTTTTATAGATTTCTATTGTTTTTGTCTATCTGGTTTAGTTCTTTTTAATCCTGTATTACTCTTTAAAAATCTGTATATCTCATATTATAAAATCCTAGTATAGATATTCTTTGAAATAAAATATGAAAATATATAATACTAGATATATGACCAGTTCTCATATAGATATATTTTTCTTCCTTATATAAGTAAGAAAATGCACATATAAAGACATCTTAGTCCGAAAACCCCAAACTTATGTACGACTATCGACAAATAGCAATCTCTGTGATCTAGTTTTTGTAAGAGTTACTAGAGGAAATTGTTCACTAACAACTTTTGGAAAGATAAAACCTTAATGGTTGCTAATAAGATGTGTGTTATCAAAGAATATAAGCGGTTATATATTTCCACCTCTGTTTTATCTCATTCGTTATTCTCCCCTCGTTAGTATATAATTACACCTCGATTTTTATAGAAGAATTAAAAATCCAACATATGCTGATGCCTGAGAATATTTATAAGTCACAGAAAAAACTGCTGAATATCCGTTATGTATATATATATATATATATATATATATATATATATATATATATATATATATATATATATATTAATTCAGGTTCCATCAATTTTACTGTCACGAGCGCGTTCGATTAGTTCATGAATAATCTTTATATATATATATATATATATATATATATATATATATATATATATATATATATGTGTGTGTGTGTGTGTGTGTGTGTGTGTGTGTGTAAGTAAATTCTTGGTACAGCAAAATGGAAGGAGAAATTTCAGAGGAAACATAATTTAATTTAAATAAAAAGATCGAAGAAACAAAAAAAAGGCAGGTTGAATTGTTAAAATTTCCTTAAGGCCTTATCGTCTGACCCTCTAAGAGGAAACGTCAGAATGATCAATTAAAAGCTAAGAATCGAATGAGGAAAGACTGAAATTGGTTTCAGTTTGAAAACCAGTGAGAGAATATATATATATATATATATATATATATATATATATATATATATATATATATATATATATATATATATATATATAATTCTCACTATTCAGGTGGTTTTAAATCAGTAAATATTTCCAACTGATGTTTCAAAATCTTTTGTCTACACAGGCTAGGTCGAGAGTTATTAATGACTAAGCCTCAATAAGCACCTGATTATTATAAATAGGTGACCAATATTCCGATGGGTGGTTTTCTATCATCTCAATATCATTGAGGCTTAGTCATTAATAACTCTCGACCTAGCCTGTGTAGACAAAAGATTTGGAAACATCAGTTGGAAATATTTACTGATTTAAAACCACCTGAACAGTGAGAATTATATATTTTTTTCTCACTGGTTTTCCAACTGAAACCAATTTCCCTCTTTCCTAATTCGATTCTTAGTTTTTAATTTATCATTCTGACGTTTCCTCTTGGAGGGTCAGACGATAAGGCCTTAAGGAAATTTTAACAATTCCACCTGCCCGTTTTTTTTTTGTTTCTTTGATCTTTTTATTTAAATTAAATTGTATATATATATATATATATATATATATATATATATATATATATATATATATATATATATATATACTAGCCTGGGTGTTCGGCATTGCCCGGCTTTATGTAGGTGCGTGTTGAGAAAAAAAAAGAAACAACCAAAGAAAAATGAAAAAAAATATGCTGTAGTATGCAAGCACGAACGCGAAACAGGAAAATAAAGTAGAAAAAAAAGTGATGTCTCTGCCGTTGTGCCAATCGCCAAACCGTATGTGGCGAAGGTTAAAATAAGGATCAGTCACTTGAAAAGATTGGATTGCTTTAGGAAATAACAGCAGAAAACGAGAAACCTTTTTCTCGTAGAAAAGATCCCAGGTGCAGGTAGAGTAATTAATGTTTTTTAGCCGATGTGTAATCCGAAAAGTCCAGCTCAAGACGATACTTATCTCGTGAAAATCCGTGTACTTTGTTGTAAGTTTAAGGCTGGCATAAATGCATAGATTTAAACAGACAGGTGAGATATATATATATATATATATATATATATATATATATATATATATATATATATATATATATATATATATATATATACGGGGTTTAACGACAAAATTATCGCCTTAGACAAGAGATTATTGTTCTATTTTCGTTAGAAGAACACCGGGTTATTTTTTTTTGGGGGGGGGGGCTGAGAACAATCTACTTGTTGACCAGTTGCATCAAAATTAGAGGACCAATAACAGCCTTTTATAATGTTCGAAAATTACAGAATGTTCTACAACTGTACTGTTCATGCAGTCTACCAATTCAATTAATTAAAACGGGATTTTTCCCAGAACACTTTATACGCAAATCCGAACACAGCTAAACGATGGTTCCGGCCGAGCATTGGTTATAATCTTACCTAAGGTTTGGATAAATACTTAGCGGAATTTAGTAATTCGGGTTAACTAGTCATTCGAGAATAGTAGGTTATCTATTCGGCGGTTGATCACACAGTGTGTTTTAATCTGAGCAGATAAATGGCATAATATTTTTCAAACTTACTCTTTAATTATTATGACTATATACTCAGTGATGACAGCGCTTAAAACTGAAATACAATAATTGATTTAAAAATAGTTTTCTTTTTATACACTGTGCCTATATAATAAAGCATATAGGAAAACTGCGATGCTAAATCCAATTAAGACAGGCTTTCCTATTCGTAACAATATAATTGCTTCTTAGCTAATCTAACCCGATGCTTCTCTCTTGAGATTTTCGTTCTATGACGCAAGATACAAGACGTAATTCTAATATGCTAATAAAATTATAAAATGATACATTTATTCTATTATTCAGGTGGAATCTTCGAGAAACTGGATTTTAAAATAGCCAAGCTTAAAATATCTTATAATAACGCCGGAGGAATATCTGAACTATTAAAAGATCATATATACTTCCTGCACAAAATATCTGCAAAAAAGAAAATATTTGTACATTGAATAATCTACTCCAGGAGTCTTAAGATGTGACATATATTTCTCTCTTATTCTTTATCACATAATCAATCTATAATATAAAGCTGAATGTATGTGTGGGGCGTAGTGGGGGTGTCTGGTTACGAATAGGTTCATATATGGTTGACTATTATAGAACACTGATCACATATAATTATAAAAGATGTATCGAGACACAGGAATGGGTGTGTTTGATCTGGCAGAACGGAGGTTCATTAAAATTGTGGGGTCTGCGTTCGCGCCTGACGCACAAAGTATAAAAATAAAAAAAATACTTTTACAAATGGTTTTGATATAGATATACATAATAATACGTTGATAACTATGTTTTAACTTAAATAGGGATAGTATAATAGGATTGGGGGGTCTTCGTTTGCGCCTGGCCTCTATAAAATGGAAATAGGCACACACTTTAATGAAGAATGTTCATATCTATCTGCGTAAGTATACTTTGAGTATTATGTTTCAGTTTGAAGAAATATCGTATAACAAAATTATGGGGTGTTCGTTCGCGCCTGACCTCCAAAGAATGGAAATATTTCACAAAGTTTAACAAGGTTTTTTAATATATACCCAGAGAATATTGTGATAAGTGTTTCAGTGTGAAGAGGTATGGTATAATAAATGATGGTGTTTATCGATTTTATTTTTACTTTCATCATATTTTGCTTTGGATTCGATAGCCCCCAATTCGAAGCTACCTCTTTACAACCCTTACTTTTCAAAACCGCTCATACTTTCATAAATCAGAGTCCATATTCTGTAGGCTGTTTCTGAACCCAGTCAACGACGGGTACTTTTGCTCCCTCTCCTTCTCTTCTCTCTCTCTCTCTATTCTCTCTCTTTATATATATATATATATATATATATATATATATATATATATTGCCTGTGTGTGTCTGTGCATGCCATTGTGTGGTTAAATGTTTGAATCATAAGTAAATCGCCATGAATACGTATCTGATCAAACAGAAGAATTTGGTTTTTACTTTTTTAGTATTAACACGATCCTTATACCGTTAAGAATAGTTGTATACCCATATATTTAATGTTTTATTGTTGTTTTTATAATTTGATATTTAATAAATTCTTTGGAGGGAAGAAAAGCTGTACTTTTATATGTTCAATACTAATAATACAGAGATAACATAACGACAAATTCTTTTTGGGAATAAAAACAACTTTAAAAAAACTACATGGTTAAATTACATACGTAAAGAATACATTTTATATCACATTTTTCTCCTACCCGAGGCTACCCAACCAGATAATAGTATTATGAAGAACATACTTTAATCCAATCTTAGAATGTATCTTTCAGTGTTCTTAGTCAACATAGAAGAGTAATATCGACGACTTATAACAGGGCACATTTGACGGGTAAATAATTTCCCCTACGAAATCGGATAGGATATCTGAAATTTATTGATGACGTCATAGGATTAACATCCGAATTCTTTTCTTGTCCGAATGTAATATTAGTATATTTAAGAATTTACTAAAGCTTGTAATATTAGTATATTCAATGATTTACTAAAGCTAATGAATATAGTAGTAAATAGCAATTGATAAGTTTCATCATATTTTGTGGGAATCGATGAATTGAGTAATTCTATTTATCTTAATAAATAAATATATATATATATATATATATATATATATATATATATATAAGCAACAAAATCAGATACATGATAAAGCTGAACGAGGGTTTCTATCGTCGATATAGAATTGTCTATAAATATTTATACGCATATTACTAAAAATAGTCTCAGTTTTGACAGGAAGCCCAAAACTTATTGCAATTATAAAATATATTTTCCATTTAAGATACATAAAAATTAGACGTGAGTATATTTGGACTTCTATGAAAAGCCAATGACCACAAAAGCAAGACATATACAATAGTTTTCTTTAACTCTTATGTAAGTAGTCGAACAATGCCGGAAATAGATGTACACATTTAATGATAAATAATAAAGCTATTTACTTTAATATCTTTACACATTTTATTATAGCAAAGAATTACATACCGATTATACGTCTACCAGTAATGTGGAATCTGTTAACCGGAATTTTGCAGAAAAAGTTTATGGATATCTTGTGAGTAACTGTGTTCTGATGAACAGAAAGTGTTAAAAAAACAAAAAATAACAGTTCATAAGGCAATAATACAGAACGTAAGGAGGAAGAAAAGAAATCTTAGTGTAGCATGGATCGATTACAGAAAGGCTTACCATACGGTGCTTCATTCATGGAAGAGTGAAACACTATCGATGATATAGGTTGCTGGGAATATTATAAGGCGTGTGGAGACAAGTATGCCTCAATGAAAAACAGAGCAAACAGACAGATGCTAGAACAGGTGTACATTTAACGTGAAATATCCAAAAGAGGATTCGTCATATCCACTTTTATAAAAATAATAATGCTGCCACTAAGCAGCCTCTTAAAAAGTGAGAAGCTGGGTATAATTTTGGATCTGGTGGCAGACGCCTCGACCATCTACTGTTTATTGATGATTTGAAAATATTCGGTAGAAATGAGAAGGAAAATGAAAGACTGGTAGAGCTCGTCGGGACATATTCGGAAGACGTCGGGATGGAGCTAAGGGTTAGTAAATCTTCGATGCCGGTGATGAAAAGTGGAGTAAGGTTTCAATCGAATGGAATAGTGCTGCTAAATAGAGAAATTATGAAAGAACTACTGATGCAGGGTAGTAGTATTCGGGAGTGCTGTAGAATGAAGGCATCGTAAACAGAGAGATGGCAGAGAAAGTCAGGAAGGAGTATCTTAGAAGAGTAAAATTAATTGCGAAGTTGAAATTGTATGTAGGAAACTTAATGAAAGCGGTGCATGCATGGGCACATAGTGTTTTAAGATACTGCGCAGGAATTTTAGAATGGTATGACAAGGAGTTGCATGCCATGGATATCAAATCAAGAAAAGATTTAGCAATATTTGGTATATTTCACATTTGCAGTAGCGTAGCGAGGCTGTATCAAACGCGAAAGGATGGTGGGAGAGGATTGACCAGTGTAAAAGATCGTGCTAGAACTGAGGAGATGTCGTTGAAGGAGCATGTGGTTAGAAGTGGGGAGTGGATGCTTAAGGTGGTGGCCAATGAAATGGTGGTATGTGAGACCAAGCTTGGTATGTGAAACTTATGGACAGTGAAATAGCATAAAGGTTGTCTCGAAAGTAAATGCACCTAAAGTTCTTCAAGCAAATAGCAGAAGTGGCTGATGAAAGATCATGACAATGGCTTACAGCTGGGTATTTTACTAAGAGTACTGAAGCGTTTATTTGTGCAGCACAAGACCAGGCATTAAGAGTACGAATGTTCAAAAAGTGGTTCTAGAAGAGGAAGTTGCTGAAAAATGTCGGATTTGTGGTAAGGCCTCAGGGTCAATTGCCTACCTTTCAGCAGTGTGCAGCGGATTGGCCTAGAGAGAGCACCACAAAAGGAGCATTTGCATAGTACTCCGGCTGTATTTGAAGGTTTGTAAGAAGGTTGGAGTCAAGTATGCTGAGAAATGCTTTTGAAAAGTGCATGATGAAATGAAAACAAGCGAGGAGGGCAATGTAGAAGTATGGTGGGACAAAAGTGTCATAACGACCAAACGATTTACACATAATCGTCCGCATCGTAAAGTTATCAAAACACTGGCAAATTTGAGACTTGTCAGTACCCTGGAAGAGGAATGCAAGAGGGAATAAAAACAAGAAGTGGAGCAATTATGCTCCAGTGCCGTTGGAGATAATGCCCATACACGGGGTCAAAACACAAATAATCTAAGTCGTAGCTTGTACGCTTGGAGTAGTATCAACTTGTTTGTGAGGACAATTGAAAAAAACTCCTTATCCTCGATGTTTTATGCGGCCTGCAAACCTCTGCTATAGTAGGTACCGCCAACATACTTAGGGAAAACATTAGTCGCGGAAACATGGAGACGGGATTGAGGGAAATCCACTGGAAATGAATCCCATCCTTCTCAGAGAGGCGGTGATTCAGGAAATCAGAATTATTATTATACGTAGTAGTAGTAATAGTAGTATTATTAGTATTATTAGTATTATTATTAATAATAATAATATTAATAATAATGATGATGATGATAATAATAATAATAATAATAATAATAATAATAATAATAATAATAATAATAATAATAATAATAATGATAACAATACAAATAATGGTACCTGTATACCCTATTATGTTATATATATATTTAGAACATCAAATCAAAAAAAAATAGCAGGGGATATATTTAGCCTAAAACTAAGTGATCGACAGAGACCGCCATTGCCATGAAGTGATACAAACAATTTAAACGAGCGCAGACGACCATGGATGACGCTATATTTAACTAGATGAAGGTGTCAACATTTTAGGGACAAACAATATGCCCGTAAGTTTCCGCCAGTGGCTATCAATACCTGGCAGTTCTCGTCAGTGCAAGCAATTGGCCCTTCCAATTAAGAAATGGCTAGAAACATTCGATTTTATTTCAGATCAGTTTAATAAGGATGCCCCCGGTCAGGATCGAAAAGTGTAGACGAACCATTGCCATCCAATAAAGGAAAATAACCAACTCATTTTTTTTACGAAACATACAGTATAGATCACGCCGGCGGTTGAAAGTGACAATGGTGGATGGCATTAGATGCCAGTGCTTGACGGATGAAGCATTTTAAGAGTAGGGATGTTGATCTGGGCTGCCATTCAGTACTAGTTTCAAAGGCTATCAGAACCTATGAGTAAACGCCAGCAACGCCAGTAAAAGCTCCAAACAGGAATAGTCCCGAGAAACTAACTCTGTAACCAAATACTACCTGTAGTCCCTTCGAGTTGCAACTACAAAACATGCCCAACAGTAAAACCAGATAAATTTAATTGTGTCATGTCCGTAAGTCTCCGCTATGTTCTAGAATAGGATTTGACACCCCACAACAACGACATTTTTTCGGGCGCCCTCCACTACTTATTTTGTTCTGATTGTGTGTCATAATTCCATCGGACTGTCTAGTACATGTGGCCTGGTAGTATATAAAGGTTGGCTTTTTAATAAATATGTCCGTCTGTAATGAGTTAATTTTTATATACAGCCGATAATAACGAAAATGCATGTCAAACATTTAAATAAAAGCCCATCTAAATGCACATATAGAATACAGAGAAATAATTGAATCTGGGGACGGAAATTAATGACTCAGATTATAGAAAGAAAAAAGCATTAGGTGTTTTATCATAAGATGAAGAAAAAACAACCTTTTAGGGATGTGGCATCGAATTACAAAACCGAATTGCATAAAAATATGAAAGAAACAAACTAAAAAGTAATAGAAATTTAAATAACATGCGAAATTCTAAATAGCAAATTAATGCAGCAAAATATCAAGAACAGTTGATGTTATGAGAACAACAGTCTAAGATGTGAAACATCCCCATCTTATTTTTTTTAAGGAATAAAAACAAAATGCTGAAAATAAAGACAAACAAAGCAAACATTATTTCGTAATTGAGGCGGCATCAAAATCTGAAGCTATTTTTTCAGGTCAAGAGTGGGCGAGCGGTAAGGAGTCCAAGTTGAGGGAAGAGAATAGAGCGAGAATTAGGGAGGGGAAAAGGCAAGTTTCCGTTTTGGCGAGAAACGTGTTGTCATCAGAGCTCAAAGCAAATAATTTGCTCTCGTGATTGACATGTGCACTTCCGTGTTCCAAGTAACGTGATCGGGGGATTGCCAGAATAGAGCGTAACGGACGTGGAGAATATCAAAGAGATTCAGAAATGTCGTGGCATCGAATATGCGAAGTATTTTTAATCCAAAGAACACAAAATTCTATAATTATTTTACTCCCTAGAGATTATCGCACGAGTCATTATTATAAATGATAGGTCACTGCATAATAACATGTAGCATTCCTTGGAGTCTGAGTGACAATGTCCTTGGAAATATTTCCAATGCTCTCTCTTTTAACATTTTTATTTACGGTGAGCACACCTTTCTGTTTGAACTGGATTTCCTACTGATAAAGCACGTCAACAATACATAAAAGGCAAACGATATACATTTAGAATATATATATATATATATATATATATGTGTGTGTGTGTGTGTGTGTGTGTGTGTATGTGTGTGTGTGTGTGGGTGTGTGTAGATATATATATATATATATATATATATATATATATATATATATAGAGAGAGAGAGAGAGAGAGAGAGAGAGAGAGAGAAAGAGAAAGTGATTGAGAGAGAAAGAGAGAGAGTATAAGAAGGAATAATTGTAAATTATATATCCGTTTCCAAAGGATGGATAAAACAAAATCCAATTGAGGGTACGATCGTTTCGGAAACGATATTTATTGTCATCTAAACTCGATCAAAGTTTCACAAACTCTGCGGGTGATAACCAATCTTATTATTAAGATTTATTTTGCATCATTTATTTGAAGAAAATGGTTAACGCTAGACCAATTCTAGACCTCCTTGATGTTTTCATGACTTTAAAAATATTAATGAATAAGTAGTGCATTCTCTATGCATTTATAACATTGTCTCTTTCATGTATATTAACAAGTTCATTAGACAATATTAACCTTAAGGCTATTTGAGAGTACATATTACACGGATATAAGCCTAAGGCAGTCTCCTCGCATATCGTTTACATCCCGGCTATTTTATAAGGTTATTGCAGCTAAATATTTGCGTCGCTACGAATAAAAACTCAGTGATACGAAACTTGTGAATAATCTGAATTATACTAATTATCCCTTGCAAGAGTAGATGATGTAATACATTTTTCATAGTTAAACATTAGTTACATTTGTTTTATTGTGACTACTAATACTACTACTACTACTACTACTAATAATAATAATAATAATAATAATAATAATAATTACGGTTATTATTATCATACTTACTAAGGTATTTACGGATTTATTTGTAATATTTAAGGTCGTTTTCTTACATGATATATGATATATTTACTTCATCTGAAAAAAGAGTAAATTATATAAAAGGGTTTAGATAAGTAATTAATAGCTTAAACACATTGCATATTGAAGCACCATCGCTTAAATATAGTTCCAAGTGTACATAAACTATATTACAAAGGAAGTTTCTATTTACAAACAATCATATGTTATCAAATGTTTAAACGAGGGTTGAATAATATAACAAAATACGTCTTTTTTAGTGATATATACGTAGGTTTTATCCATTTAACCGGCTAAAGAAATGACATATTATCTCTATTTTATTTTAGGGTGTAGGTTTTTCTTCTTTTAGAGAATATATTTTTTTATTTAGTTTCCCTATTTTTATTCATTAAATGTTTTTATATTTTATGTCAGCATTTTTAATATTTCAAGATCACAGTTTTGTTTCATGAACGCGTATTGCACAAAATCAAAACTAACCTAAAAAAAGCAAAATAAATAAACTTAAGATCACCTAAATCTAATTCCCCATTTCATCCATTTTTAATTTTACACGCATTAACGCGGTCCAAAACTCAGTTAAATTTGCAATTATTTTACCCATGCACGTAACAATGTAAAAAAAAATACGCCAAAATTGTAATTACAAATGTAATCGCTGAAATATTCTTATGTGTTAAACCATGAGCACAACCCCCTTGTTCCATATAGCAGACATACATCTCTACCATAAACATCTGTATGTGCCATGCGACGACTTAATGTTTTAATATATATATATATATACATATATATATATATATATATATATATATATATATATATATATATATATATATATATATTACGGATGGGACGATTCCAATATTTTTGCCAATACAGACGAAATTACTGATTCCTTAATAAATTCCCAATTCCGATAAATCACCGATTCCAATTCCTTATAAATCTCCAAATAATTTACTATAAAATTGTTATTTTGTCCCGATTAATGTAAACACACAGTAAAAATGTGCATGTATTTTCTCAAACTTTAAAAAAAAAACAGACATGTGACGGTGCTATCTAGATATTTTAGTCTTACTGGAAGTTTAAATCAATAAATATTTATTATTTTATTATTATTAAAAGCACTGGAAGATTATTTATTAAAACTAAATCAAATAAAATGTATAATTAAAAAAAAAATAGTTTGCCATCGGAAAATAGGCTCAAATTTTCCCGATGACCATACCGATTTCTATACCCCCAAAATCTCCGACATTTCCCATTCCTGACTCCAAATCCGCTTCATTATACTTTCTCTATAATATATATATATATATATATATATATATGTATGTGTGTGTGTGTGTGTATGTATTGCATGTTTAGTATTCTGCACACACACTTTGTGCAGCACCTCTTACCGTAAAACTTAAACTTTTAAATTAAAAAAAACAAACACCTGGGTTAAACTCAAACAAAACAACCTCGCCCCCTCCCTATCAGCTTGCATTCCTGAATATACATGCGATTAGAACTAATTTAGATGACGTTTAAACATTTATTCTAGTAAACACCCCAGATACTTTAGCGTTAATTCAAGCTGACCTGCCTTTCTAAATACATTCTATGTACTTTCTCATGCGTGGCCATCTCCCATCTTGCCATAATGACTCAAACATACGTATTTACAGACTTGGAGTCTATATTGGAAACCCCCTCCGAATGACAAGAAAAAAAAACTAGAATCAGACGAGCAGGCCTTTATGTATTTTAGAATTTAATACAACATAACAGCGGTTATTATATTTACTCTAACGCTCTACCTTTATCCAAGATTGTATGGATTTTACTGACAGTATAGATACAGCACCCTCCCTCGATACTAGCGCAAAAGTACATGTTTTTGGTGACTTCAACGTCCACCACAGTAATTGGCGTAAAATCGCTGTTTACACTGACGCAGCTGAAAGCATCATTGTGTAACGAATGTCCACAGCCCAATAAATAATGTTGATAACGCTGTGATAATAGAAGAACTCGCTCTAAATTCTTGATTCAAAACTGAGGAGTCATTACTCAAAGCGACAAGTTATTTTAATAAAGCTGACAGGGAAGCAATAATTGATATCATTACAGATATCCTATTTAGAAACATATTTAATCCTCCATCTTTACATTGCGCAAATGAAACCACTGAATGTTTCAAAACGGCAATTGAAGCACATGTTCCCACACGGAAATTCTATAACAATACTGACTCTCCCAACGGTTTTACTTTGGTTGTGCAGCTGCAATTGCTCAAAAGCCGCCTGCATACCACAGATGTTACCGACACAAATCCAGTAAAAACAGACAAAAGTATATAGAAGATCGGCGTAATTGTGAGAAAGAAATATCTACTGCAAAACGCGGATACACCAAAACTTTCAGAAAACGCAACGAAGCACAGAAATTAGGAACACGTGATTTTCGGGACATCTACGACAGTGTAGTAAATAATGGCAATCAAAAATTCCCCCACTATCCAACAATCATGAGGTTGTTGCACGACAACCGATAATGCTTGTTAGTCTGTTTGTCTTTAACTCCCTATTGGACCCAGCGAACTACTTACTCCGTGACTTTCATGTGCGTACAGACGTCACGCTTCATAATCTGAAAATAACCCTTTCTCAGGTGCATGATATCATAAAAAAATCAAGGCACCTCTTAAGCATGTGGACCTGATATATTCCCGGCTGTACTATAAAAAATGATCCGGTGATGTTACTCTATTCCTCTAAACAACCAACAACAAATACCTTAATGAATCTTGCTTTGGTGACAGCTGGAAAAGCTTTTCCTTTTGGTAGCAGTTTACAAAGATTCTGGCGAAAGAACTTACCGATTAAATTGTCGACCATTAGCCTCCACCTGCTTTATGCCATAATATTTGAGTTCTTAATCAACTAAACTGTCCATCCCCTTACGTCTGTTATATTCTGACCGAATAAAAATATAGATTTCCAAAAGCCTATTAGAAAGCAGACTTCCTACCTGTAATCTCTGAACGTATATACCGTACGCTGGACAAACCCGGGGAAGATAGAGCAATAGCCCTAGACGTGAGGCTTTTGAAAATGTTTGGTACGATGGGGTTTTTCAGGAGAATCAGATCTTCCGTATCTTTGGAAGAATGTTTTACATAATAATATCCTCTTCAATAAGAGAACAAAATATGTTGTCCCCGACGGTCGTTAATCTAAACTATATGATATAAATTCGGGTGTACATAAAAGGTCCATCCTTGAAAAGTTATTTTTTGTAATATCTATGAATGACCTCCCTGATAAAACTGTCCTTGAGATGATTATTTTTGCCTATGACACATCGCTATTTAACAGGTGTAAGGGGGGAAAATTAACTCGCTGTTAAGAAAGAGGCGATCTCTCTTTACCGTGCTAGAAACTTAGTTTCGCCTGAAAGTATCCTGTACCTCTACAAGGCCAGCATTCGTCTACATAGTGACTATGTTTGCCACATTTTTCTGATACTAGTCTCTCAGTTCTGTAGAGGATTCAAAAGAGTATCACTCATCTCGTAGGTCCTAAACTGTTATCTAAGCTTAAACGTCTGTTCCTTCGATGAAATGTCGCCCCCCTATACTGTGCTATTAGGATTTTAATGATGGAAGTTCCGACGATGACTATCCCTTTTATCTCGACAGGAATACCCCCGACAAACCCCAAAACAGCTAAATCGCACCCAATACAAGAGATCCCTCAAAGAAATACAACCTTTTATTCTAATAATTACATCCCCAGAATTGCTTGAATTCGGAACACTAGTCAAGGTTTCGGCTTTTTACAATTTTACTGACATGCAGAATTTCAAGTGCAATTTGAGCAGCTATCAATCTGCTCAACTCCCTACATAGTACTCCTGTAAACTTTGTCCCTTATTGTAGCTCCCTACATCAAAGTGGCGCTGTGCCTTGTTTTGTGTTTAATTGTAATATATATATATATATATATATATATATATATATATATATATATATATATATATATATATTATATACCTCAAATATGAAGGTTTATAAGCAGACTGTCAGGTACTACGAGGTACAAAATTGCATCAAATCTAAAAAAAATATCATATGTACGGTTTTCTAAGACGACTGCTAAATCACAAAACCATGTTTGTTTAGCCTATGCTAGAGATTACAACACTTGGTATTTTATGAAATATTTATTTTAAAGGATGTTTTTTTTAGATTTACGTATCGCCTAATAGAGCGTAATACAATATATATATATATATATATATATATATATATATATATATATATATACATATATATTTCTTACATAGTAAGATATAATAAAGTAACTTTAATTCTGTTTACATCACGCTTTAAAAATTAGAACTCAACAATTCGACAAGCAATCATCTCACCTCACCTCACAGCCCATTTCACTATCCTTGGACATAAACTCAATAACATACGATTCCTCCTGACAGGCTATAATTTCCGTTTACATAAAAGTACGCAAACAAAGAAAATCTGATAAATACCCCTGTTTAACACATAAAAATTATTTTAAATACAGATCATGGTTTCCTGAATCATTCCAAAAATTCCACATACATCAACAGTGTTACATGATTATACATGGCTATTTTTATAAAGATACGAACATATAATGTTGTTTACCTCTATATGGATCCCAATGTGTGTATTGCTTCGTCTCTTTATCTTCAGCATATATATATATATATATATATATATATATATAAATAAATATGTATATTTACATATATATGTGTATATAAAGATAGATATATATGTGTACGTGTGAGTTAGTGCGTGTGTGCATGTATTTCACGTGTTTTGCCATTATTATATATATTTACGGCATTATATAATATTTTATTTCTACAATTTTTCTTTAATTTTTCGACTTTTCGACTTACACGCATGTGTATGAATATATACTTGCATGTTTGTTTGGTAATATATATATATGTATATATATATATATATATATGGGTGTATGTGTGTGTATGTGTGTGTGTTTAAGTATGTGCGCATTTGCATATATGTGTGTATATGATTAACATCGATATTTTGGCCCAATTAGTTTTATGATAATAATTATCATTATTGATCACATGAATATTAGGATTCTGCATCTGGAGATTTTCGCACACAGTTTTTGTTGCAGGTTTGTGCTTGTACTATATGTCTGGATATTATTATTATTATTATTATTATTATTATTATTATTATTATTATTATCATTATTATTATCATTATTATTATTATTATTACTATTATTAATGGCATTATTATTATCAGTAATATTATTTTCATCAATCTTCTTCTTCTCCTTCTTATTATTATTGTTAGTATTATCATTGCCAAGTTTATTTTATTATATTTCTTTACTAATGTGTTTTTTTACGATTAATAAAACGATACCAAATAGCATCGATTATATTATCTTTAGTGTGTTTTCTAATTAAGGCATTCTTGTTGTATTCTAATAACTTATTATACATATATAACCATTTCGCTATTGGATGTTGATGATGATAGAATTAAAAACTAATGCCTTCAGAATTAAATAAATAAAACAATAAAAATAATTACTTTGTATTAAACACTAATTTATACATGCATATATATATATATACATACATACATATATATATATATATATATATATATATATATATGAAACATAAACTGTACATATATATATGATTGCAATATATATATATATATATATATATATAGATAGATAAAGATACACACACATATATATATAAATATATATATATACAACCCCCCACACTCACATATATATATATATATATATATATATATATATATACATATACATATGCGTGCATGGATGTGTTTTGTATCTGCATGTGCGCATGTATATATATATATGCACATATATATATATATATATATATATATATATATATATATATATATATATATATATATATATATATATATATGTGGATGTGGGTGTGCGAGTGTGTGTATGTGTGAGAGAATTATATAAATAATAATAAATTCCTCAATAATTAAAACTTTTGTTGCTTTTTTCAATTAATTCGAACACATTAATTGTACTACTAATATTAAAATAATTTCTATTTGACGAGGATTTATAATTTTTATTGTCATATGTAATAGTTTAAAAAAACAGTTATACTTTATGCATTATAATGACGTCAACTACAGCGATTCGGATAACAATACAGTAATTTACAACCCATACATTACAGCATATCTCTAAGAAAAAATACTTTATCAGTTTAGTTTTTCTGTATGAGAAAAGTATGATCTATTTTAAACAACCCGTGCATAGATTAGTGATTTACACGGCTAACGCTATAATAAATACACTCGTAAATACGATTGAGAATATGTCAGTCATTAAACGTACTGCAACATTTGTGGCCACTGATGCAGCTTCTACCGCGACAGAGGAATATGGAAATGTAACTACTGCCACCGCAACTGTTTCGAAGCATGCTGCGACTGTCATAATTTAACATTATGCCACCCACGTTTATAAACATTTTAGCAAAAAAAAAAACAAAAAAAACGTTTATTTGTAAGAGATTGGTATGAATCAGACTAGTTTTATCATAAAATATCATATATATATATATATTTATATATATATATATGTATATATATATATATATATATATATATACATACAAGTTTACCAGAGAAGATCTGAACGCTATAATACACATTTGAATCTCTAAGTATATCATAAAATACTAGTAGGAATAATGCAAATATAATTACATTTACATCAAACGTAAACATTAATACTGGATGCACAATTACCGGTATCAATAAAAATGAATACAATAATTACCGAATATATTGAGAAACAAGGAAATAATGTAATATATTAAAAAAAAAGACCATACAATGATATGAGCTCATTATTACTTTACATATTACTAGTTTAATGTATTTACAGTCAAATAGATAATCATGTTAATTTAATTAATGGCAATTCCGTGTGTTTATATCTATTGCAATATATACAGAATACGTAAATGCAAATAGATCCAAACGGGTTATAATTACAATATATAAAAATAACGGATATTACCCTGTGACCATTAGACAATTCGTACTTTTTTATTAGAATTAGTTTTTATTCTATATAGAATGACTATACTATAAACACTATTAATTTCAAGAACAATGTTGGAGAGTAATACGCAAAAGTTTACAGACAATAATTGGAGCTGCAAATACAAATGCTCTTTTACTATACAGGGCCTGCTAAACAAAATTTTCTTCTCTTGTCTGGAGTAAAGAAATAACTCTCAGGCATCCTTGATAAGAATAAGTATACTGAACCACAAGTGGCCGACATGTTTGTAATGCCATCCAACGATCCCCTTACACCCACCCTTGACCATGAATTCCAGTTGCCTGCTTCCATTTCTGTTTACCACTCGAAACTGAATTCACAACATCGACGACTCTTATCTTTCTCATATGTACACATTTCTAGCAAAACCTATAACACTGTTAATATCATTTTTTTTAAAAAGAAATAACCAGACATAACTTATAATTTTATGTTTCCAAGAAGATTGTGTACTCCTTCGTCCATTAGTGACGCAACAGCTGATTGCTGCATTACGGACGTTGAGGTTTCGGTCAATGCTTACTTCTTTTTTAGGTGGAGCAACTTAGTGTTGTATTATTTCCTTCGTCTTGCGTGTGTCCCGTCAATGCCGATGCATTAAAAATAGTACCATTCATTAGATAAATTACACTTAGTTATGTCCTTATCTTGTTTACGAGCCATGCATATTGCACATAACCAAAGAGTATCTTCTGTAAACGGGGACGAACATCGTGTCTTTGTCCCAATAAATACCTGGATTGTTCCCAGTCGGCCGGAAAGAAACTGTGATGTGTGTCTCTGTAATACTGTGATCTATAAAAAACGATACCTAAATTATAGATGTGTTTTAACGTGTAAATTTTCTCAGGAACATCCCCTTTCCTGACACGGGTTCCTTAGATCAAACCGCCATTGATAAGACTCAGAACAGGTTCCATAAACTCAAACTAGCCTTGGCGTAGAGAGGATATTCATCTTGTGTGCATCAGTTGGGATTCTTTTATCGCAGTTGAGAGTGTACCAGATATTCTCTTCCGACATTCAAAAATTTAAACATTATACAACAATTTGTGAAAACAACCAAACTATTATTTCCTCAGCTCCATGGTATAGATAAGTTCGTCCTTGCATTAACCCAGGCGTCCTTCTTAGGGCTCAAGGATATGTTGGGAGTGAGAAAGGAGAATGCTAGTTTTCAGACAGCTTTTAAGTAAAATGTCGATTGCTTACCTGTCTCTGAATGTTAGAAATTACCAACAATAGAGTAAAATAACCTTGCTTACGGCTGCCTAGTATCTTCTAATTTTTTACCTTCTTAACACATTGTTGTCAATTCCACTATTCCATGGCGAAAGCAAGAAAAACATATAAAGTTTCCTGGCACAAAAGACAAACCTCTTCTGGAAATCTTCATGAGAGAATACTTTCAACCTAGCGTAAGTGTGTTTTAATTGTCGCTATACATATCAACTCAAACTTTATACTGATGAATTTAGCGTTCAAAATTCTTCTCAGGAATAAAAGTTTAGTTGCTACTTGACTCTTTCTCGTCCTCTTGGTGATTGTCTATATAATAACGGCCTTACGATCGAAGAGGCCTTACATAAGTTCAGTGTATTCTGCCGTTGGTATCTATTTTAATGTTTCCATTGCTTATAATCAATGAAAATGTCTTGAAAGTGACATTGTCTACGGCTGTGCGACTTTATATTTCAGTAGTCCACCTTCCATCACATGTCACCCAGTAGCCCAGATATTTGAATATATACACTTGTTTTACTGGTTCATCGCGAAGTAGTAGTTTGCATGTTGGAGCTTAAGTATTTTGGATAGTGTCTTGCTTACTGTTTTTGAGATGTTTAAAGCAAGTCTTTTACATTTACTTCCAACACAGTATCAACCATCTGCTGGATTGTCTCTTTAGATTGTGCAATTAACAAACGTAATCATACCTTAGATGTTAATTGTTGTGCCCAACCACATTATTCCTTTGATGCACTCTCTTTTTAACGTGATGCAAGTAGAGTATTATGGAATATATAAAGCATCAAAACTTAGAAATGGTTTCTTGCGTCAAAAAATGAAAAATGAGGAAATATGCGAGAAAGTATTTTAAAAAATATATATTGAAAAGACAAGCAAATACTTAGTCTATTTACGACAAAGAAAAGAGAACATAGTGGGAGGCAAAAAATGGTTTTCAAAGCAAAACTTTTACAATAGAAATGACGTCTAGAACAGAAATATTATAACAACACACATTTGAAATCAAAATAATTCCGCGAAAAACAAACAGAACAAGGAATAAAATTGGGAAAATGAATTTAATGAGAAAATATGGCCAGTTTCTCTACACTTATCTATATTTAGAGTCATTGGTTCACGCAAAAATTAGTAAGCTCCAACAGACTGAATCAAGAATCCCAACAGATTAATTGATGTTCGTTTCAATCCCTGGTTTCAGTACAACAATTCAGTTGCATAAAAATTGCAAGTTAAAACAAAAGTGCTATTAAGTAGCGTATAAACCTATAATGCATTCATCAAATCTAACGATTGAAATGTTATTAAATTAAAATCGTATTAAGTAAATTCAGTAATACACATGCAAAACGTAGTTTTTTGTTTTTAATTCTTGGGTATTTACTAACGTTTGCTTATCAAATTCGTAATCTGCAACAGTTAACATCCCCTTTTAAATTATGCAGATGTAAAAAGATAATTTATCATTTAAATTCGTTGATTAATTCAATAATAGAGAATACATTTACACATTTATGATGCGCCTACACACACTATGTGAGTTATCATTAGCAGTCAGAGAATTTTGCGAATAAGTTCATCTAATATATCATTTTCTAATTGCAGCTAAAATAAAATTGGACTAAATTCGAAAAAAAATAATTACAGTAGAATAGTGTGAGAATATTGTCAATATTTCTTCAGAGGATTAAGGATATCGGAATAAATGAGACCAAATACATTGAAGAAAAATCCTCCCAGAATACATTAATATAACCAGTTCGTACAAAATAAAGCAAAAGGCTGAATGGATTTGAGGAAACTTAGGAAGCTAATAAAGTAAAAAATGTTGTATAGATTAATACGTGGTCCCAATATCTGCAGTTGTTTTTAAAAGATCTCAAATTAAAAGCCCAATATTTTATATGAAATCACTAAAGAGAAAAGAACTAAGAGGAGAGATATACTTACAATGTTCATCATATAAATATGATACAAATATACACAAGAGCAGTATGAACAGTAATAAATATAGATGAATGTAATGTTAAAATTTATTGGGAAATAATAACTATAAAATGTTAAATGTGAAAAAAAAGTATAACATATATTTTGCTCTCCTTTTTTTCTTCCTTGTCAATCACTTGAATATTGAAATATTATCATCACAATGAATGAAATACGTTTATTTATTTTTATTTTTTACTTTTACATTCAAGTTCCCACATTGTACTTATATGACGAAATTAAGCAATATTATTCTAGCAAAGTACCAGATACGATATTATTTTCAAATAAAATGCGCTCCGTGTATTTATTTTTGCTATCTTACGCATTTCTATATCAATATTTGGCATAGTGTAGAAATCTTTCTGCTTAATCTAAAACATCTAGAACCTAGGAGCTATGAAGAAAAATAAAACCAGACGGATTGAATATGTTTCTGATGTAGACAACATTTATATTATTTGGATCTCAAGCAAAAACCCATTTTTTTGTTTTAAAGCGTGTAAAAATAATGAAAAAACGTAACATAAACGCCATTAGAACTCCCATAAGTGTTGTAATCTTCCTAACATGGGTTATCGTCAATTTAAAGTGCATTCCATCAAAGAACATGAATATTGTACGCTTAATGCTTGGTAGCACGATATAATGGTATACATAAAAACAGATAGCGAACAATTCTTTGAAAAACAGAACGGACTAAACATTTGTTATAATTGTAACCTGCGTTATCATCTATTTTCTTTCCCTAAATAAGTGGAGAAGTGATACATCAGGTCGGTTCTTTATATTGTGAAACCCTGTCTCAATAACATAGAAAATGAGGAAGTGATATGAATGTACAAATATCCCCAGAAGATATGAGTAGATTTTACCGATGACAGATATAAAAAAAATAATAGGTGTGTATAGAAATTGACGCTGCTAGATGTAAAGATTCCAAAAAAATGCTACTCCAAAATTAAATATGTCAGTCAATAAAGTGTTTTATATGGATCGATTCCGGTCATTTTTCTACGTTCTAAGAAAAATATAGTTATATTGTGAAGACAAAAAAAAAAAACAACAAAAAAAACGCGCAGAGTCAGTTAGGAGACATACAGACCTTCACGTGTTTTTCTTTTTTCAGCAAGAAATAATATACCAAATCCCGAGTAAAAAGGTGATGTGTCTTTTGATAAGCAAACTACATTTTCTCACATTAGAAATGTTTCTCTATTCGTCCAGCATGTTTAGGTGAGAGAATAACGGCTCAGACATAGGTGTGGAGACGGACACGCCATTAAATGTGGAATCGAGAAAATATAAAAATGAACGGATGAATAGAACATATTTTCATGGAAAGTGTTCGAATGAGCTTCAATCTATGGTCCCCCCTCGCCAAACTTTCACAAGAAACACTCATCTAGCTGTAAACACTATCAATAATTTCCCCCACTCTTTATCTGTGCCTAAACCTAAACGTAGATTCCATGAACAAAGCTTTTTTTTCTTAGAACTGCACGCCTGTGGAATTGTCTTCCGTTTTCCTGCTTTCCGGCTGACTACAATATGGTTCTCTTCAAGTCTAACGTAAATAAGTTATTGATGAGCCGTTCCATATAAGTTATCAACTTTACCAAATTTTCATTACTAATGATTACTATATTGTCCAATTTCTACTGTACACTCTTTAACCCTTATCCTTGAGTGGCCTCTTGGCCTTGATAATGTGTTGATGGCTATGTAAAAAAAAGCCAAACAACAAATATGCAAAAACAAAAACAAAACCAAATTCTTGAAAAGCTTGGATCAGCAAAATGCAATCGAAATAAACGAACTATCATGTAAGAAATAGAACAGAGGAAACAAAAACAATGTTGCATGCACTGAAAATTAGAAAGAATAAAGCGAAAGGAAATAAACAAAAACTATGATATGTAAAATAGATTAAATTAAAATAGGACAAGAATTGTGAAAAAAAAAATTACTCATGCCTATTCATCCATACACAATTAAAACTTCCCTAATATTGATTCATGCAATATTTTTATTTAATTCCATGCATCGTTTTATGACGTCATCAATTTTGCTTTGTCTACAATTACTAACCAAATACACAAACAGTGAAACTATATAGCGGGAGTCTACAATACAAATTTTCAAGACAATTGCGATTCAGGTGTAATCTAAAACCAGATTGACTTTGGAACAATTAAAAAAAAAAACGCCTGACCGGCAATGTTGTATCAAGTTGAGAACAACGCAGACAGTAAACCTCGTTTTATTACTTCAAATCCTGTCACCCCACGGAACAAATCAATCATCAAACGCACACTTTGACACTGTTTTACTCAAAGACGAAGGGGTATACTATTACCTGTTCTCTGGAATTTGATTACCATCAATCAATAAATAGATGCATTGTCTTAAAGTAAATTATGTCAAGAAATGAAAAATGGTACTGGCAAAAGGAACTTTCACATTAACTAGGAATATTACCTGTTGCAGATACATATGTCGATTAGCAAACATCAACCGCCATCACCGACACAAACAGTGAGTGTTTATGCCTGCTAGCCGTCTATTTTTGGATGGAAATATACTAAAATTATATCATGCTATATTGAAAAATAAACTTTAAGACTAGAAATACACCAAAATTCTGTCATGCTATATTGTTATATACATCTTTAATACCCGTATATTAAGGATGGCAATATCTGTTTCTGTGATAAAACAAAGAATGTGCATATGGCCATGTGCATTACAGGATGCCAAAAAATAAAGTATCATATAAAAACAATGAAATAGTGAGCGGGATTACTTAGAATAAAGCGTCAGAATGTATTTTGCTATTAATATCGACATAAATATAAATATAGACAGAGGTATATATATATATATATATATATATATATATATATATATATATATATATATATATGTATATTCATATAGGTATTTATATATATTTAAATATATATTCATATATATTTAAATATATATATATATATATGTATATATGTATATATTCATATATGTATATTTATATGTATTATTATATATTTATACATCGATATATATATATATATATATATATATATTCATATATATACATGTATTTGTATATGTAGATTCCTGTATATATATATATATATATATATATATATATATATATATATATATATACATACATATTCATATATATGTTTATATATTAATATATTCCCCCCACACACACGCATATATATATATATATATATATATATATATATATATATATATATATACATATATGATAATTATAAAACTCATATGACCTATTAATGAGTGTTGTAAACACACATCCGGTTGACGACTTCAGTTTGCGCATGTGTACACATACACAAACACATAAGGCTGTAAACAAAAAAGACAAATTGCTAATTTTGCAGAATTTCTCCTGTGGACTGAAATATTAATGGTATAATGTATAAATTATTATTTAACATTGGAAGGGTGGGGATGTTTTGATAATATGCTGTATTACAACTATACAGTCACAATTTTCTTACAAATAAATTAACTTTGGCTCGTTGGCAACTATAAGAACATTTTACAACGGCGATACACGCACGTTCTTGTTAAAATTTATTCTCCATTTTGTAATACACCTTTCTTTAAAACATTCACACATGTTCTTCTACACTACCAGAATAAATATATAAACCGGAAAATGTTGTTTTTTAACAAATAAATAATCAACACAATAAAAGGTATTGTTTTACTGTGTACGTTTTCACCGTCTCAATTGTGTTTTTTGGTTCGTGTTTAAATTATCCATATAAACAATTGTTAATACTTTCTGTTTTTTACATCGTCCATTTCCACATTGCCTAATTAGTTTTATTGCAATTATCATTAACACACATATAATATTGGTCATATAATGGGTCATGATTGTTTGCTTAAAGTCAATGAAAAAAGTTACATTTCATTTTCATATTCTATTTAAAAAAAGCAATTCATAAAATGGAGAGAGTATTTTTAACTATTCTATACTTTCAACAATTTTTTATTTAAAAAGGTTATATCAAAATTTGAATTCAACTTGAAGTATTACGGTATCTCTTCAGTGCACATTTAACTATAATTATGGCAAACCATTTATAATCAGTGTCTGTAAGTTGTTTTCTCAAAGTAAACAATTATAAACAGAACAACTCATAGAACTCAATCTGTAGTCTTTTTTCATTTTAATATCCTTTCATAGAAATGTTTCTGTTATGCCACTATTTTCATTACGTCGGATGTGTCACGCTCATATATTAATTCCATAGCTAATCTAACATACTGACTAAACGGTTCACAGGTAGTCTAGTATATACTTGAAAATATATGATGAAATAATTAATCCTTCGTGCTAAATAAGGTTGCATTGTATGAAATAATTATATCTCAGATTTGCATGATTATACGTTTTCAGCGTCCCAATTCTTTTTTTTTTCACGTTTATATTATCCAAATAAACAATTGTTAATACTTTCTGCATTTTCATCGTTCATTTCCGTATTACGTTTAAGTTCTTTTAACGCAATTTTCTTACATATAAATCTACTTTAACCCGTTGAGAAGCATACGGTCGTTTTACAACGGCGATATACGCACCACATTCATTCTTTTGAATTTATTCTCCATTTTTAATATACCTTTAAAAAAAAAACACGCATACATTTTTCTACTCTACCAACATAATTAAATGCCCCCCCCCAAAATATGTATTTTTTTAAATTTACGTTAAAAAAAATATCACCTCGACAATAAAACATATTGTTTTACTGTATACGTCTTCGGCGTCCCATTCGCGTTTAAATGAAAAGATATATCGAAATTCGAATTTACGTTTAAGTATCTGTTAAGGGCACATTTACCTATAAGTATGGCAACCACTTATAATTCAATTGTTGTACGTTGTTTTTTGTTTTTTTCTAAGTAAACAATATAATACGAACAACTAATAGAAATCAATCTATAATTTTTTCATTTTAATATGCTTTAATAGAAATGTTTTTGTTATGCCACAAAAAGTATTTTCTTTACGTAACAAGTTCCACGATCATACATTAATTCCGTACCTAATATGACATACTGACCCAACAGGTAACGAGTAGTCTAGTATCTTATAAAAATATTGACTTAATCCTCTACGTGTCTGTTGAATAAGAAAAAACGTTGAGGAATATTCATTCAACATGATTTATATAAATAATATAAATAATTAAACAGTAAAATGGGAAATTTATGAATTAATAGAAATAAGTTATTATACAAAAATATAGTGAACAATGGGACGCAGAAACAAAAGAAGTTTAGGCGTGTGTGCGAGTTCGTGTTTTATGCAATTCACCGATGTTTTAACACTTTACACTGGCGTACTTGATCTGTCGCAGAGTTACCTGCAAAAGTTTTGTATCGGAATGGGCTCGATTAGTATAACAACACTGGGCTCCAATAAAATATAATTAAAGAATGAATCCCAAAGTTTACATGTATGTACAACCAATCAATATGCATTCTATAAAATCCATTGTAGAGTTTCATAAATGTGAATATATGGATATATATATATATATATATATATATATATACACATATATATACGTTATGTAATTATGTGCATTATATGTAGATTTTTAATACATGCGTGTACATTAATATATACATATGAGGTATATGTGTAAATTGTATATATATATTGCATATATATATATATATATATATATATATATATTATTATAATTATTATTATTAACTAAGATTCAGACAGCCAGCATGGTATTTGAAAACTCCAAAAAAAAAAAAAACGATTCTTTTATGATTGTGGGATTTACTTCAAAAACAATAATATCATGCGTTCCGTCTTTTGTACTTTACTCATTTAAGTGATGAACAACGCAACGTTGAAACATAAATTTGGCAAATGCCATCAAGGCGAATTCCCGATGTAAAATGAATGGTACTGCAAACTGCAGAGACTTTCTAAAGACAGCTTAGTTTTGGAGAATTGAATCGACTGTGGTTAGGAATCGACAGCGTTGGGTAGGGCATGTTGTTCGATTTGGGGATGCGAAGCTGCTTAGACAGTCTTTTCCGTAGAACAAGCCTGAGAACCAACCCTACATGGTCTGTAGAGACGCTTTTAAGATTGCATTAAAGACGTTCTTAAAACCTTTATGATTCCTGTTCACAATTAGGAAACTCTAGGGAAATGCTTGACCGATTAGAAGAAAGCTCGTTTAAAGTGAAGGTTAAGTTTATGAATGGGAACGAATGTATAATGTCGAAAAAAAAAAGGAAAGGCAATGTGTCAATTTTACCTGATGCTTTCATCAATTGGAGAGATGAGTCATATGATCGGATGCTTCTCTCACGAGCTGCTTACATAAACAAAAAAAAACATAACCTGCGAGGGGAGAGATAAAAAAAGAGGTAAAAGTGAAACAAGGTTTCTATAGTCAACCTTATCTGTCACATATATGGACGGTGTGCATGTCAACTGCTGGCCTGATAATCACCTTCCGGCTTATCAAGGTTGTTTGAGTTGCATTACAATTCCCTCATCGACTGCAGAGAGGATGGTCAGAAATATTGAGATGGCTAGCGTCTGTCTGAACGAAGCAATTGTCATATATAATATTTATGTGTAAATATGTATTTATTTACACATCTATCTATGTGTGTAGACATATATATGTGTGTGTGTGTATCTATGTATGTATATGTATATTTATATCTATATATATATATATATATTACGTATATTTACAGATGGTATATAGTATACGTATGTTTACAGATGGTATATATCATACGTATATGTCCGTGTGTAGAAATTAAATGTATATGTTTATGTATATATATATATATATATATATATAAATATGTGTGTATTATATAAGTTAACTTATATGCCTATGTGTGTATATATATTTATATATATGTATATATATATATATATATACCTGTATATATCGTATCCGTCGATATATATATATATATATATATATATATATATATATATATATATATATATATATATATATATACAAACTAACATCTGGCCTAATCTTTTAAACTTTCATTAAATATACATTATTTACATGGGAGGGTTCTTAAATAGGTTTGGTAAAGTAATCCGTAAGCATGAACTGAAATATCCAATTAAAAACACTTTTACGTTGTCTAACATCAGGAGTGCTCTCGAGCATTTCGATCACTGCACGAGCATATAATAAATCAACAGTATTTTCTTATATATGTTTTTCTTTAAGAGAGATGTTTTTTTTTTTTTTCAATTTGATATTTCTTTTCGTTGCACAGTTATTAAGAGTATTGGGTTTTGATTTTGATAATTCTCATCAAGCTATTATATAAATATAGATATAATTAATCTGCAGTTGTTTATCTACAACCCTATACAGACTAGATTATATAAACTAATCGACCGTTGTGAGACAAGTTTCTATTTACACAGCGGTGAATCCCTAAATAAAGCAGATAATGTATCGACTTTTTTAAGATATGCTCAATTTCCGAAGTATTCATTGATAATAAAATGATGGGAGGATTTTTTAAAAGTAATTCTATACCGGATTATCGTGTTTTTTTTTCTGCT
>NC_136482.1:47825779-47828279 GCF_053919585.1 Euprymna scolopes | reverse complement strand
GCATTGTTATGCGCTTTCAGTGTAGGGAATTTCACCTCTCTGCGTTTTATAGCAATTTAAAAATTAAAAAAATAATAATAGTATAGGACTTCAATAAAGTGATGCATAGGGTGTATACACACATGTACACACGCAAACACGCGCGCACACATAAACACACACACATATATATAATGTATATTTATTATTTAATTCAAATAATGAATGATATTCTGTCAGACAAATTATATAATTTTCGTTGTTGTAGCTTTTTTTACATATACAATAGTTTCCTCCATAGTAAAAGCTATTTGGTTGCCGGGATATAGAAAACAAATATACCACCTGGATATTAGCCAGAACGAACAAAAGAAAATAAAAATATTTTAAATTTTCAAATGAATAAAAAATGAATTTACTTATCTTTGAGTTGAGGTGTGCAGTTTACTATTAGCCAGCATGATATTAGATCGTCCTGCGAGTATATGCTTTTCATTATTAAGTGATTGAAATTATGTGTTCAAATCCAGTGTCATACTTTACGCTACGTATTACGTGCACATTAGTCAGTAGAATTTCTTCTTTTAGTTCAAGGCGAAAGTTGAATATATTTACTTATTGTATTTTACAATGGATATTTTCTAGTTATTACGTTTTCTTTCTTGAAGATGTAATATGATGTGTTCAGTTTTCATAATACGATTAATCGCTCATTTTCTAATTTTCCAATGTAAGTATACTTAATGTCTGTTCGTTAAGACACAATCTCATAGATATTGCAACACTGTTAGATGAATCCAAATATATTTTTGACAATTCTGTTATCATATGCCTTCTAATTCACAGTAGTTTTATTTTTAAATAACGATAATCAACAATACGTTTATCGTATGTTGGAAAAGTCATATTTCGGTTTGCCTATAGTTGTTATTATATGAACGCTTGACGATTTTTGTCAATTCTTTTTGTTACATGCTGTATTTATATTTGAATATGATTTCTATTTCTCGTGGTTTCTTACGTTCGTTGTAAGGCCTAAATAGATATAAGAGCATATGATAACCTATGCTTGTGTGGCTATTTCTTATTATATTTTGTAATGTTCTAGGTCTCATGTACGATTAAAATGTGATTTAGACTAGATGCATGGAATTATTAGTTTACAGCTGATTTTATTATTTATCAATTTATGGAGCGGATGTTGTGACATTTAGTTATCGACAATATGTGAAATATAAACATAGTTTTGTTTGAGCATATCACCTGCTATCTGAAACGAAGCATTTAGAACCTCGTTTTTAGTACACGCAATAAATCAAATATAATAAATTATGTATATTTGTATAAGCATTTTCTGCACGCAGCTTATTTTAAAATGGGTGTGGAATATTGTATAATCACACACCCACGCACATCACCCCATATATATATACATATATATATATATATATATATATATATATATATATATATATATATATATATATATATATAAAGGAACAAACAGTATTATGTGTTCATCAACGTTTCGTCTTTATTTCGAGACTTCGTCTGGATGAATGAGATTAAGAAAATTAACAAAACACACCAGTACAAAATATTTGAAAATGTTTCACGTGCAAAGTGTGACGCTGTTCTATTTTGGAAACACGGAAAAAGACGTTGGGAATGTAAAAAAGAGGTGGGAGGCTTGCGCTGTTAAAGAAGGGGGAACCTTAGTGACGTCATATATTCGTTATTGGAATTTAAAAGGATATAGAACGCAGTTAATATTCTTACTGGAAATAATTATATATGTTGAAATTCAAATATAGGTTTGTAACAGACATGTTTTTGTTACGTAATTTATTGATTGAGATTATATGTATTAATTATTACAGGGAGTGTTTAAATGGTGTAAGAAGGTTAGCCTGTGTCTATAGTCAAATTATGTTCTTTTAATAAAAGTTTACTTATTAATCGCGCTAAGTTATAGAAATCTGCACGTTGTTTAATTGTGCTTGAATTTGCGATAAGCGCAGATTCAAGAAGTCTCCGGCGCGGCGGTTTATTTGAAATAAATTGAACTACTTTTGCTTTAAACAATCATATATATATATATATATATATATATATATATATATATATATATATATATATATATATATATAGAGAGAGAGAGAGAGAGAGAGAGAGAGAGAGAGAGATGATATAATAGGACTTAGTCATGTTGACTCAAGTGTTCTCGTCGGTAAATCAAACATGAGTGTGAGCAGTACAAGATTAGGGTCCTATTGCGGAGACTAGGCGCAATATGTACGGCGCGGAGACATACGTCTTTCGAGATTGATATCTGTAGGCACTGGTAATTCGCTGTAAGTGTTGCACTCCCATCATCGTTTTAGTCGTGCACTTAGTAGAAGGAAAAGTCCTCATGAAAAACATACTCTACTCTCATCGCAGTCTTGTCACAGTTATTGCACCGATAAAGATTAGTTTGTTACCAAAATGGTATGGTTGACTCTGGACAAATGATTTACTA
>NC_136482.1:47810779-47820779 GCF_053919585.1 Euprymna scolopes | reverse complement strand
GCAACAGTACAGAGCATCATCAAAAAATTCCATAGCCACCACACAACAAACAACTTGATTGGTAGAGGAAGGAAAATGACACTGTCTGCTAGAGCCACCAGGATTATTGTAAGAAGTGTTAATGCAAATCCAACCACCACTATTAAGGACATTTTAGAAAATCTGGAGTCTTCTGGCATAAAAATATCAAGGCAAACATTGCAAAGGACTCTGGATGAAAATGGTCTGAAAGGAAGAAGACAAAGAAGGACTCCATTGCACACCGGAAAACACCTTGCAGCACGTCTAAAGTTTGCTAGGACCCATGTGAATTCTCCAGAGTCCGTTTTCTCAAGTATTTTGTGGACTGACGAAACAAAAATTGAATTGTTTGACCATATAGATGCTTCTTACGTTTGGAGGAAGAAATGAAAAGCTTACAACCCAAAGAACACCATACCCACGGTGAAATATGATGGTGGTAGCCTAATGTTTTGGGGCTCGTTTTCGGCTAGTGGTCCAGGTAGTTTGGTCAAGATAGATGGAACCATGAAGAAGGAGCAATATTTGGAGATACTCCAGGTAAACATGAGACAGGATGCGGAGAAGCTCCATTTAGCACCAAACTGGGTCCTTTAACAGGATAATGATCCAAAACATACTGCCAAAATAGTCAAGAAATGATTTGAGGATAATCAAATTAATGTTTTGGAATGGCCTCGCCAGAGTCCCGACCTGAACCCTATCGAAAACCTCTGGTACATATTGAAAACTGAGGTTAAAAAGCGGACACCTAGAAATTTGAGGGATTTGGAGAACTACTGCATTGAAGAATGATCAAAAATCAGTGTTGATGCTTGTAAAAACCTTGTTGATAAATATCCAAAACGGTTACAGGCAGTTATTAAGAATAAAGGGCATGCTATTGAATATTAGTAAGAGAGGTATGAATAATTTTGAACTAGTGCCATTATTGTGTTTCTTTGTATAATGTTTCAAATTATCATAATTTATTTATTTGTTGAGTTTAAATCAAATGCTTATGCTTGATTTATTGTTTGAAATCCCTTTAATATTGTCTACCTTCTGGTTTGAGCAATATTATTATAGAAATCTCAAAGATCCGAGGGGTATGAATAGTATCGGGCACAAGTGTATGTCTGTCATTTTTTCATATATATGCATGTATATATTTGTGTATGTATGTATGTATGTATGTATGTATGTATGTATGTATGTATGTATGTATGTATAATATTGTATTTAAACCAAATTTATATTTTACTCTATTTCTTTTCTATCTCTAACCAATATTAATTTTCTTATCAATTTTGAATGCAGATTTTAATTTTTTCCATATACATCTGCCTTACTTTTAATGCTAGGTTTATTCATGGTGTCTTTTAAATTTAATAAAAACCCTTCACAATTTGCTGATGAAAAAAACTATATGTAATAATTATTGTCCGTAACTTGATGTCTACCACAATAGAAACACTGTTTTCCGAAACGATCATACAAATAATTGATTTTGTTGTTGTTCCATCTCATGAAACGGATTTTTAATTTAATTATAATGTGATTTTTAAATTTTAAATTATCAATCACAATACTAATTATATATATATATACATATATATGTATATATATATACATATATAAATATATATATATATATATATATATATATATATATATAGCTGAATTCACTGTTAAAAATTCCCCCCACTCTATATATGTGCCTAAATAAAAACGGGTTTCATGAACAAAGTTTATTTCTTGGAACTGGACGCCTGTGGAACTCTGTTCCGTTTGCCTGCTTCACACCGGACTACAACTTGGATGTGTTCAAGTCTAACGTTAACAATTTCTATAGAATGAAAATAGGCGCAGACTTTAATAAAGACCTTTCATATCAATCTGCGTAAGTATACTTTGATAATTATATTTCAGTTTGAAGAGATCTGGTATAAAAAAAAAAACTTAGTGGGTGTTCGGTCGCGTCTGGCCTCCATAGAATTGAAATATAACACAAAGTTTAACGAGGTTTTTTTTAATATAGATCCACAGAATATGGTGATAAGTGTTTCAGTGGGAACAGGGATGGTATAATAAATTATGGGGTTTATCTATTTTATTGTTACTTTCATCATATTTTTCTTTAGTTTTGATACCCCTAAATTCGAAGCTATCTCTTTACAAACCTTCCTTTTTATAACCTATCATCTATAAATATAAAAGCGACAATGTATGTATGTATGCATGTATGTATGTATGTATGTTCGTTTTTTCTGTGTCTCTACAAAAGGATCCTTTCAGAGAAGCGGTCGGTCGGTTCACAATTTTTTCAAACTTTTTATATCACATACAACTCGTAATATCTCACACTTAACAACGAAGCTCGCCTGTCTATTTAATTTGCTCGATTTCGGGAAGATAAATATTCAATATTTTTCGCTCGCCGCATGTGGGTTAGTCTTTTTACTATAACATCTTCGGGTGCTGAAAAAAAACATTCAGCAGTAAACGAATACTATCCCGCAGTCAACATTTGACCTCACTTAAAACGGGCACCTGCTATATCCAACTAATTTAGTAAATGCAAACGTTTCTATTAGAATGTCGCGGTGGGGCAATGGTTAACATCGCGCGTTTTTTTTCACACTTTAATTTACAACTTTGCCTCAAGGGTTCGGGTGCGATTTTCATAATTACTTTTTTAACACCCCCCAAACACGTGGGCAACGCCGGGTACCCCTCGCTAGTACTTTCATAAATATCAGTCCATTTTCTGTAGGCGGAACCCAGTCAGCGACGGGTACTTTTGCTTATATATATATATATATATATATATATATATATATATATATATATATATATATATATACATACATACATATATATATATAAATATATATATGCATATATATATACATACACACATATATACATATGTATGTATACACACAGGCACGCACACACACACACACACACACATATATATATATATACATATATATATATATATATGTATATATATATATATATATATATGTCAAACATTTTCATTTTACACTCTTGTGCTCTCTGCAGGGCATTATCCAGCAAATCACTTAATCGCGTATGACCTTTATTTCCTCCTCTATATGGTTTTTAAGGGCATTTATAGTAGCTGGTATTGTAGCTGGTTTGTTTGCGTTTACTCGCTCTTTGAGTTAACCCCAAAGGAAGAAATCTGCACATGTAAGATCTGGGGAGCGGGGTGGCCAATTTATCTCACAGCCACGAGAAATTATTGGGATGCCGAATATGTCCTGGAGCAGATTTAATGTTTCTTGTACCGTATACGCCGTTGCACGGTCCTGCTGGAACCATATTGACTTAGAGACCCTAATTTGACTTGATCACCTTCTAACTGATGTAGATGGATCCTCGGCCACACTCTCTGTAAACCTAGACGATTCTTACCATTTCTTGCCGTACGGAGTCTACCAGATTTAGGGAGGTCAAATATAGGCCTTTGCTCCTGAAATCGAGCCACCATAGATTGTATTGCATTGGGGACAGGAGAATTTTTGTGTTGAAGTTTCGTCAAAATTCTCTTTGAGTTTCTGATATATACTCATTCAACCGAAAATACGACTCCACGATGAACATCCGCTCCTCGGCAGTTTACCGACTCAGGATGGCTTTGGAAGAGTTACTCTAGGAGATTTAACAAAATACAATAAAAAAAATACGAAAGTTATAAGTTTTCTTAACCGTCAGCTTCTTTTGGACATCATGTGTATGTATACACACAAATATATGTACATGTATATTTTAAAATTCGCAATTATGCTCATACCTACAGACACTGCTTTTTCGTGCTTAAGCAATCATCAAGGAATGGAATGTTAATTACTGTTGCCCGTGTGCGTTCAGCCCAGTCCTGAAGTGACCGTTCATATGTTAGGAATCTGCGTAAATATCACCGGTAATCAATCCAGCAATGATAAATTAATGGCCGGTCAATATACGAGTACAGGAAACTAGAATGTTGTAATTGTTCTGTAGTCAACAGCTTTTTTTTTTCTTCCCGTCTGGGGTTAACTTTAATTTCTGAAAGGTGTTTACAAAAGAGGGGATAGTATTTGCTTATGTGAAGAAAAATAGGGTTGTGAAAAGTTACCGAAAACTGGACGTCATGGATTGTAAGAAATATAAGAAACGGTGAGGATCGAGTAACTATTTTATTTGAAAAATAAACGTTATGCACTCTATCTGTTTTTATTCATCGGACTAAAACTGCTTAAACATATTAATTACATTGTCATAATCATTATGCACTCACTCAGTCTTGGCGATCACTAGTTGGGGCGTCAGTGCTTTATCCCTCGGTTTGGCGTAATCTCACTCCACCAATATAGGAGTTTCGAACTTGGCTCCAAACTAGCTTGCGCAGTGTAATTATTATATAAGATAGTTTGATCAGGGATTATTAAATATTGTTACAAGATGTTTATTATTCTGAAAATTAATTATTATTTGCAGTTGACTGATTGTTTGGACCTATTTGAATATACCTCCTCGTACATAATTATCTTATAAATTAAACGAAGCATTGATTCATAATAGGGTATTCTTCCATGAGATAGCACGAGTGTATGCGTTTAATTTTATGCGCTGTCTATAACTCTAACACTTGTGTCTAGTAAAATATTTTACCTGTTAGCCTTTCTCCAAAAATACGAAGTGAACATTTCAATTGCCATTTAATTATATAAAACATACCTGGAAACTGTTACATCCTCGTTGGGTTTAACTATTTAATGTAATATATATATATATATATATATATATATATATATATGTGACATTGGGAATCTATGTTGGTAATAACATAATTATAATTTAGTTTCAAGCAGTGCATATCCAAACACTTGTAAATGTACCTGTAACATAAATTTTGACAAACTTTTGCATAAACAAACTTTGTAGATTATGTTAATGGCATATAATGTGTGCTAAGTCAAGCAATGTTTGTAAATAAAAAGTCCAACACATTTTAGTCCTGTATCCTTATTAATAGACATGGTAAATCTATTTTTATTGGGAATTATAAATGCTTAAACGGAAATGTTATATCAGAAAAACTGAGAGGAATCCGAGGAAATAACACAGTTTCACCTTTAAAATTTCCAGTTATGCAATGCCCTCCAAAATATTAGTTTTCAAAGATTTTATTGCAATTATACAGGTTGAGTGGATCGATATTTGTTAATAATTGCAGCTCCTTCCTTCAATATCAAGTAATCATGTGTCATTCCATGCAGTTGTAACGAATTTTAACGTAAATTACACTGCATGATAGTCATTAAAAACAATGCAATAGAAATATAACGTTTGCAAGATGTTATATAAAGAACATCACTTCTAGGAGCCAAGATTGCTTTTTTACGAAGTCATCCAACATTGCGAAAATTATCAGCAATACCTCAGAAAAACTTAGTCATCATATCATCAATTGAATTTACTGTTTTGCCGCATTATAATTCATTATTATTATTATTATTATAATTCATTATTATTATTATTATTATTATTATTATTATTATTATTATTATTATTATTACTACTATTATTATTATTAAGCAGCTAAATTCCCCCATTACAGTAGAGATCCCTAGATGCAAGAGAGTCTTCTACTTCAGTAGTTTCTTCCCCATAACCGCTAGACTTTAGAATTCCTTTCCGGATTCCTGCTTCCCCAACTGTACTGACATGCAGAAGTTCAAGTGTAACGTGGACCGACATTTTGCTGCCCAACTCCCTAGATAGTGACCCTGTAGCTTATCGTCCTGATGGTAGCCTCCTACATCAAAATGGCAACGTGTCCTTTATGCGGGGAGAATGTAATATAATTATATATATATATATATATATATATATATATATATATATACATATATATATATATAGAGAGAGAGAGAGAGAGAGAGAGAGGGAGAGAGAGAAAGAGACTTTTGGCACATTCAATAAGTTCCCTATTAGAACTCTTTATTTTCGACATAATAGTATTTTGTATGCTGTCGATTTTCTCCTGATGAGATCATAGCCGAAAGAGCTCTTGAGAAACTTCCACCTATTTTATTCAAAACCGTACGGATGTTTGGAGGTGTGTGCAAAAAAATGTTTTTTTTTTTTAAAACTTTGACCACTATCATGCCCCATAAATGTATGAGTTTTGGGCTCAACTCAAGTTATTAAGTTAGAGCCATATCCAATAAACCTATATCTATAATTCAAAGTTTGTAGACAAAAAATTTTCGGAGGTATTTGCTAGAATTCTCAAAGATCAAATCGTTTGACACCTTAATAGCGAAATTTCTGGCTGAAAACAGATCACATCGATTTTCCCAAATCGCAATCCACTGTTCATCAAATTACGAGTGTGTAGACTAAAAATTGACAGAGTTATTTCATAGGACAATGTACACACACATACACAGAAACAAGTTCACTTTTATAGATATACTGGCATGGGTGTCAGACGTTGCCCGTGTGTTTGGAGGTGTATGCTGAACGACAAAAAAAAACGTATTTTTTTAAAATTTGACCCCGATTCTGACCCCTTAAAATTAAGTGTTTTGGACTCAAATGAAGTTATTAAGTAAGATCCACTCCAAAGTAACCTGCATCTAAAAATTCAAGTGTTTATACACAAAATTTTCGGAGGACTGGAGTAGAGTTCTCAAATATATAATGCTTGAACCATGACCCCTTATACCTAAATCTCTGGCCGAAAACCGATCTCAAATTATTCCCCAATCTCAGTATACTGTATATCAAATTTCGAGTCTGTAGACTAAAAATTGACAGACTTATTGCGTAAGTAAATGTACATACACGGACAGATACACAGGCACACAGACACGTTCACGTTTATAGATATATAGATAGATGTATAATATCGATCAAGCCTAGTAAACGTGCACATGTCTTTATGTTTTTATGGCGAATAAAACTGACTAGGATTGCGAATTGTAATATGATAATGAAAGACATATATGCTTTCATAACCAGCTTAATAACTGTTTCCGATACGGTGTGAGACTTTAAGAAAGCAATAGTTCCCGTAGAGGCCAGAAGTAAGAATGCGTAATCGAATTCATAGAAAATGGGATGTGCATATTAACCATTCAACACGAGTAAAAGTTCCTTTAGAATGCTAGTGACTATGTGAAAAAACGTGATTGTATTACAAATAGTAGCTGTATTTCATAGTATTTGTCTCGTCTTCTATCTGCCCAAATTTAATGGGTAAATATAGAATTGTTTACTTTGAACATCCATCATATATATATATATATATATATATATATATATACATATATATAATAAATTATAGTAATTCAATGAATCTAAAACACTTTTTTTTAAGTGAAATGTTTGAGTTTTATGTCAAAGATTTTTATTATTCTAAGCAAGACAAAAAATACTTTAGAAATTGTATCTCCTCATCATATAGGGTCACGATGTGTACCGTCCCTTAACAGGAGAAAATATTAGCAAATATTTATAAAGGTATGTACCCCATTTTCTAAAGTCATCGAGATATGGAAAACCAATTAAAAAATAACTGATTATTCAATATATGCATATAGCAAGGGGAAATTGAAGAAAAGAATATAAGTAATTTATTTGCTCTATCTTGTATATCGAGCAATTCTCATTTAAATGGAATATTACTTATAGAATATTACTGTCAGTAAGATTTTGTAAATCTTATGGTCGCAGGTGTCCATACCAGCAGATTGTTAAATAATTTATTCTGAATTATATATATATATATATATATATATATATATATATATACATATATATAATATATATATAATATATATATACATATATATATATATATATAGTTCTTTTCAAGGGGGAAATAAGGTAAAAAAACGATAAAAGTGTTCGATATGTTAATAGAGCCCAACTATCTATATTATCCCCTGCCCCTTTCCCTTTTTTCCCTTCTTCTCTCAACATATATTATCCTTAATAACATCTACAAAACGTAAATACCGCAGTAATTGCAACCCCCCGGTCTATCTCGGTCCCCCCCATCCTTAACTAATAATCCCCATCTTTAATATCATCAACAATAATCCTCAATCCGCCCACCTATCCATATTATCCGAACCTGCCTCCCTTCTCTTATCTTTTTTTTTCAACATATATTATCCTTAATAACAACGTCTACAAAATGTAAATACTGCATTAACTGCACTTCCCCCCCGTCTATATCGACCCCCTACTTTCCACCCTCTTACTATCACCAATAATCAACTTTAATCCGCATTAAATATCTTCCCCCCTCCTCCTTTTCCCCCCAGGTATATGTCGACCCCCTTCATACCTCCCCCCCAGCATCCGCATCCATCTCGAACTATATAAGTATATGTTTTAATTTTACGCAGATATCAATAGCACCTCCAAAAGATGAACATCCGGCGTCGTCATAAAAAATACGTTGCCATGGTGACAATAGTTACCAACTGCTACAGTAGCTACTGATCACCTACTCCCACTCCGTCTTACACAACAACAAATACCATGACGCTAACAACCTCTACTCCCACTACTCCCCCTAAGTATTTTCAAAATTTTACGTCTATTTTTCTTTCTTTCTTTTTTCTTTTTTTCAAAAGTATCTAATAGAAGCTCGTTAGCGTCTTTTTCACAACTGAAATTCTACTGTAAAACGTCCTAACACTACCACACGACCTCCCTCTCTATTTAATACCCCCCAATAACTTTATATCCATTTCTGTAAGTTTAAATTTCAGTCCACCTATAAAGTCCGATGAAATTGGTACTCTACCTCATCTCCTGGGGTGAAAATCCAATGTAATGTAAATGTATTATGGGCTCAATAAAAAATTAAAAAATTATATATATATATATATATATATATATATATATATATATATATATATATATATATATATATATATAGTAATTTATAAAATATATATGGCGATTAAGATGCACTGAATATTCTGCGTTTCATCCTCTCTAGGATTCCTCAGGCTTATGCGCATTATATATATATATATATATATATATATATACATATATATATATATAAATATATATATATATATATATATATATATATATATATATAAAGGGAGAGAGAGGTTGTGTGTGAGAGACACAGTGAAGCAGAGAGAGATAGAGAAAGGGTTTTTAGATAATTGGCATTTTGCTTCAACGTAATCTGAGCTATATACAATTCCTGGCGTATAAAATATCATTTATCAAAAAATTCAAGTTGTATTTAATAATTCATCAGACTAGAAATCTGTCTTATATGCGTATATCAATCGAACGCATTAATTATCTCTATCAATCAACCCATGTAGCTCTTCTCATCAGATGACACTGTACATATCTCAATAAAGCAATAGTAAAACAAAGGAATATATAAAAAGTGGTACTATGGATCGAATATAGTTCAAATTCCCGATGTAAGAATTTACTACTGATTGTCACATTTAAATGTACAATAGTCTACTTAGTAGATGATCTTACAGAAACCCAATCTGCATTGCTCATATTCTTTTATTTTTTATGTCCGGCCATTAGAGTCCTGTTTGGAATTGGATGTTGCGTTCTGGAAGCTTCACTTTGAAAAGTCGTGATGTTTTCCTGTGGTAGGTCCTTCCTACCACACGCAGTTAACATTTTGAATGAGCTTCGTCAGCGTGTGGTAGGTAACGAACTACCCACAGGTAACACACCGGTTCCTACCGGTTCTGCGATCGATGGTTGTCGGTCCTCGACTTGATACAAGACTCCTGAGCTCATCAAATATATTTAATAACTATAGTAATGAGTGGAACATGATAATAGTTTTTGTTTAAATTCTCCTCCAAATTAAACTTTTCATATGATATATCTATGATTTATACATGAATTTGTTAATTACATAACATTTAAACTGAGCGAATACACAGAGATCACAGAAGCAATGTAC
>NC_136482.1:47785779-47805779 GCF_053919585.1 Euprymna scolopes | reverse complement strand
AGGATTATCCTCCTACCCGATAAAGGTCAGAATGGCGAACCATTAACAATCATTCTAAAAGGAGAACGCTAAAACACAAACTATCCTATCTAACCTAGTTCGAAATCTAAAACAAAACAAAATAGACTTCATATTAAAATGGAAAATACTAAGAACACCCAAGTCATACAGCCCATGATCTAAATACTGCCTTCTATCTAACTCAGAGGCGACCGGGATTATAACGTCACCTTAAAAATTAAACCTGCGGAATTTAAAACAAGAGATAATTTGCAGTTGCAGACAAAATCTATGTAAATATATAAACTATAAAAACTAGACGGGTTATTGTCTATGGTGGCATAGCCTAATAGATCCAGACGCTAGACTGAAATAAATAGGGTCCGGTGTTCGATTTCAAATTATAGTCAAGCAACGCTGAGGATAGATAGTGTCCCGATAGGGTTTGTACCTAGATTACCGTTTTAAAAAAATATTTGCTCTATTCAAATAAATTCAAATCTCTCTCTCACACATACACATACACACACAGCCCCCACACACAGAAACCCATATATATATATATATATATATATATATATATATATATATATATATATATATATATATATATATATATATATATATATATATATATATACTAGCAGTAAACCTGACATTGTCCTGCTCCTATATACTCTTAATAACATTGTATTTGGGTGTATATATATGCATATATATATATGTATATATATATATATTGAGAACCCTGTACTTATGTACAGTTACTCTACATTTAAAATTGCTAGTGATTTGACAAAAAATTGGCGGAAGAGTTTTGTAAAGTTTTCAAAGCTCAACTCGTGGAATTTTGACCCCCTTATCAACAAAACGTCTGACTAAAATCCGATTAAAAGGAGTGCCCCAAATCTTAATAATCCTTTTGTTAAATCTCCAGTCTGTAGACTAACAATTGCCAGAGAAGTATGCACAGGGAATGTTGTGTACATACAGACAATATTACCTTAAAATATATAATAGATAGATTTATTCACAATTAATCTGAACCCCAAAATTATTTGGTACTAATATACTGTTATTCTTGAATCCAAATTATTTACTATTAATTTACTAATAATTTCAATCCTAAGTTATTTGATACTAATTAACTTTTGTTCTCAACTCTAAACGTATTTACTATTAATTCACTATTAACTCCAAACCCAATATTATTTGCTACTAATTTACTATTTTCTTCACTCCAAACATTTTTCTAATAACTCATTATTAATCTCCAACCCCTAAATCATATGATATTAATTTTATATTTTACTGAACTATACACTTATCAAATATTAATTCACTATTAATCTCTAACCCATAAAATATTTGATATTAATTTACAATTGTTCTCAACTCCAAACGTATTTACGTATAATTTACTACTAATATGAGACCCAAAATTATTTTATACAAATTTACAATTACTCTTAAATCAAAAGGTTTTTACTATTTATTCAATACTGATTTAAAAACGAAAATTATTTGCTATTAATTTGCTATTCTTCTCAAGTCCATTCTTATGTACGAATAATTAACGGTAAATGCAAAAATCCAAATTATTTGCTATTAAATTATTATTACTGCCAACTCAAAAGCTATTTACTATTAATCCACTATTAATCCTAAACACATAATATTTGCTACAAATTTACCATTGTTCTCAACTACAAAACTTATTTACTATTAATTCCCAATTAATCTCCAGCCACAAATTATTTGCTTCTTATATACTATGGCTTTTACTCCAAACTTATTTACTCTTAATTCACTATTAATCCCACCCCCAAACTTATTTGCTACTAATTTGCCATTACTAAGAAAATTTATTTTGCATTTGACCCATATTTTGATCCCTTAACATTTATTATTATGGTCTCAAAACAAAAGACCAAGTTTTACCAATACCCAACTTACCTACAATTTTAATTTTAAGTCTTTAAGGCAAAATTGGTAGAGACATTTGGTAGAATCTGAAAAGGGAAACTCTTCCGAAATTTACCTTTGACAGTCAAATGTTCTCCCCAAAACTTATTGAAATGCTTGATAAACGTCTGAATACTTGCCATGCATAAATTTCAAATGTTTAGACACATAATTGCTGAGTAGTTTGATAGAGACTGAAAAGGTAAATTATTTTAATTTTTAACCCCTTGGCAGCGCAAATTTTCAACCCCAACCGATGGAAAAGCTTGCCCTATCTCTGAATACCCTTTATGTAAAACTTCAAATGTTCCGACCAGAAATTGTCTGAGTAATTATATTATTTGCTTTTTATTTATTATTTTCCTATTTTCTATTTATTCACTATTAATCTCAACCCCAAATTAATTGCTATTAATTATTTTATTTTTTAACTCCAGACTTATTTACATTTAGTTAACTATTAATCTTAAAAACAAAAGTATTTGTTATTTATTTACTATTACTCTAAACTCTAAACTTGATCACTCCTTATTCACTATTACTCACAAACCCAAAATTATTTGCTATTTATTTACTATTTATATTTATCAAAACCAACCTTGGTTGCTACTTTCATTTCTGCCCGGCGTTGCTCGAACCCTTTGTACTGTTCATTACTTGCCTGATAGGTGAATATATTTTTATGTAAAATTTAAAATGTTTACACAAAAAATTGTCTGAGTAATTTCGAAGAGACAGAGGAGGTAACTTTTTTATTTTATTTAACCCCAATTTTGATTCCTTAGCATTTATTGTGTTGGTTTCAAAGCAAAAAAACAATGTTTTACCCATGTCCATGTTACCTATATTTAAAATTCCAATCTGTAGACCAGAAAATTAGCGGAGGAGTTTGGTAGAATCTGCCAAGAAGTTCTTGCCCGAAAAAATATTAAAATGCTTGCTGCATAGCTGAATACCCGTTATATACAATTTCAAATGTTTAGATCCAACATTTGGTGAGTAGTTAGCTGGACACTGCCAAGGTTAAATCTTTTGAACTTTGACCGATCACAAATGTTTTCCCACATCTCAGTACGATGTATATACAAATTTCGAGTTTGTAGACAAAAAATTGACAGAGTTATTGCGTAGAGAATGTACAAACGAAGACCTACACACATATCCAAACTCAAACCCGTACCGCGAAGGAGGACAAGAACTGGAAAAAAACCCGACGTCTTTGCTGTTACGAACACCGCATAACAAGAAGTAGCGTAGGTTAAAATTGACGCGCCACAATCGATAGAAGAAGATGACTTGAAAATATCGCCGAAAAATACGCCCCCCCCCTGTAGAAAAGGGGCCAGTTCAAGTTGAAGCTAAACATGCTATTAGACTATTTTTCGCGTTTTGTCGTCTAGAAGGTCGAACTTCAAAATGAAATGGATCTTGTAAAAATCTGTTGCTTCCGTCAAAAACTTAAGGCAGACATGCAAACATAGACCTATACATACATTTATATATTGGTAACTAAAAATTTTCCACCCAAATCGATTAAAAATTCCAAATGTTCAGACCAGAAATTTTCTGAGTAATTTGGTAGAGCCCGCAGAGGTCAATTTTGTAAAACTTTGCCTCCTATTATCACGCCTTTACATTTATTGTTTGGGGCTCAAAAGGAAGTTATTAAGTAAGATTCATGTCCAAGAAACCTATATCTAAAATTACAAGTGTTAGACCAAAAATTGTCGGAGGGGTTCTAAAGGATCAAATCGGATTACAACGATTTTCTCAAACCTCATTAGCCTCTATATGAAATTTCGAGTCTGTACATTGAAAATTGACAGATATATTGTGTAGGGAAATGTACTCAGACAGACACCCACACAAACACTTATATAGATATATATGTATGTATACACACACGTATATATATTTACACACGTATATATATATATATATTGTATTTTCACCCCAAACAAGGCACATTACCACTTTGGTGTAGGGGGCTAATATCAGGGGCAACAACTGCTGGGGAATTATGTTGGGACTTTTGCAGCAATATATCAGTTCACGTTACACTTGAATTTCTGCATGTCAGTACAGTTAGGGAAGCAGGGACCTGGAAGGAATTCCAGAGTCTAGCGGTTCTGGGGAAGAAACTACTGGAATAGAAACATCTTTTACATCTAGGGATCTCTACTGTGTGTGGGTGGGATTTAGCTGCCTGTCGGGTTTGTCGAGGGTGTCTGCGTCGCAGGGGCACAAGTGTCTGGAGTTTTCAGAGAATTCATCATTAAAATACTTGTAGAACAGTCAGAGGGAGTCAACGTTTCGTCGATGGGACAGAGGCTGAAGCTTAGATGTCAGTCAAGCCCTATCAGATTGGCGACTCTCTTTTGAACCTTGTCTTGGAGATAAGTAGCAGATGCAGCAGCCCAAATGTGACAACCATATTCCATACAAAGGCGAATGGTGGCCTTTTAGATGTACAGGATACTTTCAGATGTCAGTAGTTTTCTAGAGCCTACCTTCTTCGCAGCGGCCCTGGTAATGTTTTCAATATAATTGTTCCAACTCATGTTTCCTGTAAACGTCAGACCAATCAGTTTGAAAGATGTAATCTCAGAAAGGGGGTCACTGGCCATTTCTATTGGTGACTGAGACGGTGTCTTGTAATTATTGAAGGAAACCACTTGAGTCTTTGCAGCATTGAATATGACCATCCATTTATGTCCCCGTTCCACAGATTGGACGCCATCCTCTAGTGTTTTTACCATTTCTTTAGTTATGTGTTCATTACTTTTCCTGCCATGCCTGTTATAGAGTGTGGTGTCATCAGCATATATACTCATGTCAGAGGCAGTTTTGTCGGGGAGGTCATTAATAAATATTAGGAACAATAGAGGCCCACGGATAGACCCTTGAGACACTCCCGCATTTATATCACACTGTTTAGATGTACGAGCGTCGAGGACAACCTGGATATTTCTCTTATCTAAGAAGGGTTAATTATGTTAAGTATTCTACCAGTGATACCGTATGATTTAATTTTCCTGAGGATAACCTCATGCAATAACCTGTAAAAAACCTTTATATATATATATATATATATATATATATATATATATATATATATATATATATATATATATATAGAGAGAGAGAGAGAGAGAGAGAGAGAGAGAGAGAGAGAGCTATGCTCTGCCCTCCCCCGCTTTGCCCAGTGAATGGTATATATATATATATATATATATATATATATATATATATATATATATATATATATATATATTATTATTATTATTATTATTACTTAATTGGAATTCATTTTTGAGATGAGCATTATATATTAATTTATTTTTATTTCGGACTATTATTCTCATCTTTATTAGTTGTTGTTTTTGGTCGTTTATTGGTTTTGTTTATTCACTCACATCACTTGGATGTGAATAAACAAAACCAATAAAATATCAAAAACAACAACTAATTAAGATGAGAATAATAGTCCGAAATAAAAATAAATTAATGGTATATACGTTCAGAGATTACAGTGAGGATTTCTCCTGTGGAACGGGCTTGTCTAAATCCATATTGTTAGTCAGTCAGAAGTTTAGCATCCGAAAGATGCTGGACTAGAATATGGTTAATTATGGTCTCAAATATTTTGGCGAAAAGTGGGAGGAGGCTAATGGGGCGATAATATGATGGATCAGTTCTTTCGCCAGAATTCTTGAATACTGGTACCACAAAAGCAGTTTTCCCACAGCCCGGAAAGCTTGATTCAGTAAGGCATTTGTTGTAGAGTTTGGAGAGAACTGGAGCTACTTCGGCTGAGTACTTTTTTAATAGAACAGCTGGGATGAGATCAGGTACACATGCTTTTTAAATGTTAAGGTTTTTTTTTGATAGCGTGCACCTGAGCAGAGGTGATTTTTAGATTGTCTAGCGATGCGTCTGTCCACAAAGGAAAGTAAGGCAGAGGCTGGTTGGAAGGGGCCCATGTGGAGTTCAAGGCAGACCGGCTGGCAAGCATATTATCCTTGTCCGTTGCTGAGCAAAGAACCGCGTGATAATTGGTTACTGAGGGGATTGTTGAGTGCCCATTATTTACTACACAATTGTAGATTTTCCAGAAGTCACGATTTCCTAATTTTTGTGCTATGATGCGTTTTTTAGTGGTTTCAGTAAATTCTCTCGTAGCTGTCGCTATTTGTTTCTTAACGTTACTTCAAGCTTCTATATACTTCTGTTTGTTTGAACTGGGTTATGTCGGTTAAATTTGCGGTATGTATGCTGCCTTTGAACAATGGCACTTGCGCAAGTCAAAGTAACCTATTGGGGATAGTGGGGCTTGCTATAAAATTTCCGCATGGGAACATGTGCTTCAATTGCTGTTTTGAACCATTCAGTCGCCTCATTTACGCAGCAGTTTATGCACTTAAGTTTATAAAATATATTCTCAACTTTTTTGTTGCAGCTCGATCCACTTGTCTATTCATGTGCTTCCATCAATTTGCTGTTTTCATTCTTACCTGTAAGCCAGCTTCTTATTCAATAGTTTCTTTTAGAATTGTAGGAAAGTTTTCCGATATTAGTCTTGTATTTCTGGTAGTCTTGATGTTTTGAGCATATAACATCTACATTTGCGTTAATAGTAGTTCATTCACGTTAGCTCTGCACTTTAAGTGGCTTTATTCGTAGTACCGTGTTGAGTTATAAATACATTTTATTTAACTTCTAACCCAGAAGGTGTTGTCCTTGTATATCTTATTATTTCTACTTGAAACATCATTCAACGTTAGTTGGGTTCGCCTGCATAATTTATACCTAAAGCTACATTGCTTCCGAGACAACCCAAACGAAACGCTTGAATGCAAGTGGTTGGGTACTCGAATAATTTTTTTAGGAGAATGTGTTTTTTCTAATATCTGAAGAAAACATAAAATTTCACTATGTGCAAAATATTACCAAAATTAACTCGTTACAATGGCATAGCCATTTAAGGCGATACTTTTTACGATGGCGGGCGAGAAAATATCGCTTATCTGTTTTCGTCAATTCATTTATTTTCATCTCCGGTTACAATACAATGTCCTTGTGTCAGAATTGTTATGTCATGCCCCAATTTAATGCGAGCAGTATACATTGTTGATGTTGTATCCAAATATCTCTCCAGGAAAACGAAAGGTCTATGGCATTACAAGGACCTCAGTAAATGACGAAATTAAAAGCATTAGCAAAACATCCCAACCGTATACGCTCTCATTACAAACTGATGCGCTATAGTGTCCAGAAAAATACTTTTTAATTAGATAAACTTATTTTAGTGGGGGTTCACACTAGGATATATTTTAAAGGTATCTTAGCTGAAAAGTAGCTGATACATGTTTCTTCCATCCGGTCGGGTCCTTACGTCTAGGTTAACAAAAAGATGCTGTGAAAAATAGATTTTATTATTATAGCAGTATCATCTGATTTTTATAACAAATCATTCTTCATCCGATTTTCAACGATAAAAATGGTTGCCAATTACATATATTGATAACCTGACAGAAGAAAACGGCTACTATAAACTATAAAATTAAAAGTGGACATTGATAAAGCTACGTATGCTTAAATGGCATGTTCTTCTCTATTAATCTAACCAGTGTTGGAAAAGTCCCTTCTTTAAACTCACGGGATACTCATCGTCAGAAAGGTATATGTTTCGATTTAATACGTAACCAACTATTATGACTGCGTCCCAGCGACTTTGATAGCTGGTTTCTATGGCTTTCATGTTCTGGTGGAATCTATCTGCTTGTTAGCCACTAATTGAACTTAGGTTCTTAGAAAACCGGCGATATTTGGAAATAAAATAGTGCACACTATAGACCATGTTGACGTCCGGTCTCTGAAAGGGTCACATGAGCTGCACCATCTCAGGATCGTAAACATCCCAGTTTTCAACTTCTATATGGCTAAACTTGGAATTGTCTAGCACAACTAAAAAAAGCGGATATTAACTTTATTCAGATCTTAAGTAAATTGCTTGTTTATAACGGGTTTGATTTGTATCTGTGAAAAGAGAATACTCTCTCAACAATTAGGTCGTTGATGACGTACCAATCTTTATCAGGCGTCACTTTCTTCCACACATCTCGTTTCTTTCTTCACATAATTAAATGAATGAATATTTTGAGATTACAATGTTTTATAGCTCAAATAGATTCCTTTTTTGGCATACACACCTATAATTCTCAAACTTTACGACTGTTCGCGATAAATATAACCAATTTCATTTAAAGCAATTGTTCAACATGTCAATTAATTCACCAACTTCTAATTTGCTCCATAGATGGCACCATATAAAGAAAATGTGCGCAGCGACATGTGGTCATAGCAAAATACTTAATCGAATTGATCAAAACCAATGACATTTTAGATTCAGACAATACGGATCCTCAGAATAAAGCTTAAAACACGAAGATAACAACTATGATTATTTGTTGGGACATTTATGTTTTATAGTTATTGCATACCTTCAAAAACCTTCGTGTGTGAAGTGCGATTAGAGTACAAAATGAAAAATATGTTGGAAGTTTAGTTAAGTTCTCGTTATATCTGACACATCTGTTTAAATATATATATATATATATATATATATATATATATATGTATATATATATATATATATATATATATATATATAAGATTTATTTATACAAACATTAATGGCTGCATATACTTTCGTTTTCGACGGTAATTCTTGGCCTGAAGTCGTAGTCCCTCAACGCTGGTGATTACAGAAACATGTATGCACATATGTAGCCATTAATGTTTGTATAAATAAATTTTATATACCTGCTCTGTTCACTCATTGAGCACTCTTTGGAAGAGACATGTTGTTTCATTGGATGTACTTCTAGGAAACTAAACTACTGGCTATATATATATATATGTATATATATATATATATATATATATATATAGAGAGAGAGAGAGAGAGAGATAAAGACAGAGAGAGACAGAGAAGATATAGATAGCGAGATGGGGAAGATAATGAGAGAGATCGAGAGAAGAAATAAATGAAAGTAGAGATTGAGGGAGACAGGTGACGTAAGTATTCATAGAGTTATCTGTTGCTATATATATATATATATATATATATATATATATATATATATATATATATATATATATATATATATATTGTATGCGCGTGCGTGCGTGTGTGTGTATTTATACGTTAATTATGCATGTGGGTGCGTTTATTTGCATTTTTGTGTATATATCAGGTACTTTCGACTGGTTTCATCATGAAACCCACAGTATTAATCAAACTCCAATTAATGTATGCAACATGATACCAAAAATTTTAAGCAGAAAAAAATAGAGTAATCGTTCAAGCTGAAATAAGAAGTTGTATACGAGGAACGCAAAAGAAATCTTTAAGCAGATGTTCGAAATGAATATAACAATAAAAAATAAAGTCTAGATGAGCTGAGATCAGTGCAGATAACCTTGAACCTTTAGAAAAAAAAACATTTAAGTTAACCTAACTGCCGATCAATATATTTCCCGTCTATTTTAAATTGTATGACATGAATGTATGCGAATGTAATTGAATAAAACTTAATCGATAAAAAACTACATGAAGCAATTTCAAAGTTCAGGGGCAAAAATACATAATTACAAAATGATGAACAAAAGAAAAAAAAGTTCCTGGCTAAGACATTATATATATATATATATATATATATATATATATATATATATATATATATATATATATATATATATATATATATGAAGTGAGTTGATATGGATATCTTAAACGGTCTTAATCATAATCATAGGGTTTGGAACCGACGATACCAATGACAAGTCTCATCTAACAACTGTCTGTACACAAATTACAATATATAAATACGCTCTTATATTTTGCTTTAAATTGAACACTCTATTTTTCCAAAAAAACTAATCGCATATATATATATATATATATATATATATAAATTATATATATATATATATATATATATAGAGAGAGAGAGAGAGAGAGAGAGAGAAAGAGAGATAGATAGATTGATAATAGTGCCGTCTGTAACGTAATATATTGTATGATCTTTTTAATGGAAGTGTAAATGTATTTTACTCATTATTTTTTAGATATATATCATATAAGTGGTTACAATTTTTTAACATATATATTCCAATAAGTGTTACCATTGTCTTAAAATTAAACACGACGTACATTTACATAAAGTGTTTTTTTTTCAAAACGACCTTAAGTAGATTTGCAAAGCACAATAATTATTAAGTATCAATCTCTATATGTATTAATTTTGTATCTTTTATTATGATTTTATATGCATACATTTAATGCCTAGACTCTTTGTGTATATTTGACATTTCGATCTCAAAAACGCACTGATCAGACACCTGTGTATATAGAAAGACATCAACTATATATGATACATTGAGTCATTGTTAACATTATTAAAGAGATTCTGCAAAGCTGTAAACTAGTTATGCGCCAGAGAACGGAATGATAAAACGCCCTAGATCACATAGCAAAATATGCACATATAAATGTCGAGTACATGTAAATGTAAAGGGCATGCCAATTAAATATATAGTAATGATAACTTTCAGACATTTAAGCAGCAGTGACATAATTGACTAAATATCACATTCTATTCTCTTATATTGAATGAATCATCCGTCTTTAAAGATAGAACTGAATAATAAAGGGAACGCATGAGTACGTTAAACTAGTTATGCTTATGAAGAAACCAAGTAAGCATTATTGTCACCTGGACTCCTGAGAATAATCTGTTATCTTTCAGTGATCTATCACGAGTAAGTATATGTGTAAAAGTAACACGTGCCTGGATATCAATTTTCTCTTATTATCAATAGTTATTGTAGTATTACAATTACCACCACTACGACTGATCCTAATAACACTACTAATATTAATAATAGTAATAATAATAATAATAATAATAATAATAATAATAATAATAATTATTATTATTATAATTATTATTATAATCAGGCTACTACTACTAATAATAATAATAATACACTTACTGCTACTACTACTACTAATACTACTACTACTAATAATAATAAGAGCGAACTAGAGCAATACCAATACAAAAAATCATACAGGGATGCGTGGCGGCAGCAATACACTGAAAACTCTGCAAATACACATCGATATACAAATATATGCTACAAACAAAAGCATGGAAAAGTACTGGACAATTGATACTACTGCACTCTTTATTGCATAGAGCTATACAATGATTATCTTACCAAAACAAAGAGATAAGATGTAAAAATTTTAGCAAAAAAAAATAAACTGTTATGGATTTATCTGTTCTAGAAGATCACAGCTTAAAGATGAAAGTGACGGAAGCAAAGAGCTAATACGCAAAAATTACCGGAAAACTACAATGCACATAACAGATAAAGTCAGTATTATACCAATAATTACAAGAACAAAAGAAAGCTTCCTAAACATTACAGATAACCAAGAGGAATTGATTATAATCAAGGAGAATTAAAGCTAAACCACAGACGATAGTATGAGGAAGAACATTCCATACGCGCGTACACACACATGTATATATATATATATATATATATGTATATATATATATATGTGTGTGTGTATATATATATACATATATATATACATATACATATACATGTGTATATATGCATTTATGTATACAAAGGCACATGCATACATATATATATATATATATATATATATACATATATTATATACATCTGTGTATATATGCATATATTTGTGTATACACGCACACACACATATATATATATATATATATATATATATATATATATATATATATATATATATATATACAAAAGCACATCCGCGTGTGTGTATACATATATATATATATATATATATATATATATATTCCAATATCTCTTCTTTGAGAGCAGAAATTATAAGTCATTAATGGGTATTGTTTATGATTGTGGTACTCATTATACTCTCATTTTTATTCGACTTTTAACCTGCAGCCAAATGACGCCAACAAAAATCGAATCAACTGATATCAGAGAAAAATCATAATATTGCATAGGTATACATGTTATGACGGATCGTATAACACAAAAAAGGAACACGCGACCGGAACTCATTACCAAATGTCACGAATTATATCATCGATATATTTCTGACCCAGTCGACAAAAATTTAAGTTTCGGTATATTCAAACATTAGACGGTAATGCAACTTAAAGACCAGGTGGGTGGGATCGTCAATATTCAGAACCATATTCTAATATTAAACATAGCGACGTTTTGTGAATGAAACTAAAAAATAACAATTTTTAACAAACAGTTTTATTTTTACATATCTTACGATACTGATTACAAACTCCAACACTCAGTTAAATAAATGTGAGAATTAGGGAGTAAAAATCGCAAACCACATACATTTACTGATGAATTGAGATAAAATACACACAAATATGATGACATTGAATGAAATTCTATAATTTAGCTTCATTTTCCACGACAAAAATCTGATCATCCAGGAGGTGAAAATTAAAAGCCTGAAACAACGGAGCTCTATCAAAAAATCAATTGAAACGTTTGATTATATATATATATATATATATATATATATATATATATATATATATATATATATATATATATATATATATATATATATATATATATGTATATATAATTATATATATATGTATATATAATATATATATGTATATATATAATTATATATATATATGAATATATATAATATATATATATATATATATATATATATATGGTATTTATGGAAGCCTTATGTCACATAATCTTAAGTAAAACGACCCGAAGTTAATTAGTAGCTAATCAATAAGAAACGGGCGTTGATACAGAAAATTTCGTTGAAATGTGACGAAGAACTGTATTATTATTAGATTGCTAGACAGTAACTGTAGCTTTGCATTGGAGATCCATGATATGGTATTGCAAACGAGAGAAAAAAGGAATACGTACTAGTTTGATTATTCGGAATATTAATAAATCAAAGATAACCGCAATACGAATAATGATTTTTAAAATTAATGAAACTAGTACTCATAGGAACGAATCACATTTTAAAGATTTGAAAAAAAAATGATCTTTTATTCAATTGAAATAATATTATCTCTAATAGGAAAACAAGAATTAACCTTGACCGAGAATGATTATATCACAGCGGAATTTCACAGAAATTAAATTAAAAAAATATATAATTAAAATTCGCTAAAAAATCAATTACATTCATACTCGCATAATATATATATATATATATATATATATATATATACACATATATATGGGGGTATATATCTTTATATATATATATATGCATATATATATTAATATATATATAGTAATATATATTAATGTGTACATATGTCGACGTATATATATATATATACACTTATATATGTATATGTATATATACATATATACAATGTGTCAATAGTTTTATTGCAGATTAGTAAAATATCAATATTTCACTATATATACGTCACGAAAAAATGTAAACCCCATCATGAAAGGGTTGATTGAATGTAAGTTATTTCGCAGGATTTTATTCAAACCCATTCCATATTCACAAACTTATTGCATTTTATATATTATCAAGGAAATTATACGATAGATAAGGGTCCCAATAACCTTAGCTTTATTCTTGATCTACTCGACCCCGAAGTTCAGAAAGATAAGGGCTCCAGGAGACCTTTCAGATCGTGATATTTGGAAAATTTTTAGGGAAGTAAAACGAAACACACTGCAGCACAGGTGCTTTCGATTTTTAAAAAGCTGGAATCGCTCAAAGAGCACAACGGGCTGGATACAATGTGTTGAATGAAACTGCATGGAATATCAAACCTCTTCCATTGATCAAACAACACATGGATAAACAAATTGCTTGGACACAGAATTACATGAAATTTGATCTCCAACAGGTCACATTAAAGGATTAGGCGTATGTTTTTCTTCAGAGTCCGGAAAGATGGATCAAAGTTTGAAACCCAAACAGAACTCCGTAAATAGAAGCACCATGTTTGGGGCGAGAACCATTGTGGGTAAGTTGGTTGGGCAATGCTAGGGGCCAGACGGGTTAAAACCTACCAACAATTCATGCGCGGCCTTTTTGGATAAGCATTAATCGACAGGACTAGATAACTTACCATTGCTACATCGCTTTCATATTCGTCAATGCACCATCCCATTCTGCTTGGAATGACTGCAGCCTTACTTGAACCTATAGGATTCATTGGGGAAATTTCATAAAAATACCGTCGTGTTCTCCAGACCTTCACCCCATGGAATATCTCTGGTCAATATTTAAAAGCAAAGTTTATGAAGAATGAGAGCAATTTACTTCAAAAAATTCCTTGCGAAGCAACATAGTTCATATTGCATGAGCCATAACTCCTTTTAAGATAAAAGCTAGTTTTAAGTAATTTAACCACATGGTGATTATATGGAAATATAATACATTATATGAGGCCTATACCTTGGATATATTTTTGTTTATTATTCTCCGTCAGAAAAATATATTTAAAAATAAAGTTCGAAAGATAACAGGTTGTATTTCTACTACATTGCTACAAACAAGATTTTAGGAGACTTAAAACTACATTGCTACAAAACAAGATTTTAGGAGACTTAAAATAAAGCGATGGACATTGGAAAAACCATCGATAAAGAATAAAATATCATATCTCCGTGAATCCCGCGGGAATTTGAATAAAATTCTGGGTAATAACTAACCTTAAAATAGTCGCTTGATGATACAATTTACATTTTGTTGTGACGTAGATTTTTTAAAATATTGATGTCGTACTAGTCTTTAATAAAGCGATTGACACACATTATAAATATTTAAAACGCCCATATATTTTCAAAACATAAGAAAATATGTAATTATTTCCACAGCCAGACAACAGCTCACAAGAGCCATGACTCCCACAAATGTGTGTTGGTAAGACAGCGAAACTCAAGTCGTAAACTTCAAGTTTGTGTGCTGCCATGCCTCGTATGTACTGCGACGTTTCTTGCAATGCAAATAATTATTTAACAAAATTCTATCACTTTAAATCGGTTTGCATTCGTCTAATTATTTTTCCACGACCAATGCTTAAATATCCATAAGTTTATCATAAGTTTATTTTCATTAACATTTAATTTTGGATATGTATGTGTCTTTTAGTATACATTAGCGAATACTAGTAAAGTGCTAACTTTTTAAATTCTAGTTGATAACACTAATGTCAAATTCAAATTTACATAGTAAAACACTAATATATATTTGGTACAATACTAGAAACATTTATGTATTTGTTATATACTAATAAATATTACGTTAGCATATTTTAACCATTATATTAAAACGTAATTTACAACTGGGCAACGCTGGTCGGCCTGCTAGCACACAGAGGCACACATACGCATATATATATATATATGTATATATATATATATATATATATATATATATATATATATATGGCGATTAAGCTACATTGAATATTCCGCGTTTCATCCACTCCTAGAGTGAATGAAACGCGTTTTTTCACGACGTTTCGGCCAACTATTTTTCTGGCCTTCGTCAGGTGGTAACCGTGAGGATAGGGACTTCGAATCTCCTAACTGCATTCTCGGCAATCATTGCCATCCGTAGTTGTTGCCTTCTCACCACGTGGTTCCCAAGTAAACCTCTGGCACGCCTTGTGGTAGGAGTGAAACCGCTATCTTCAGACAATTTCTATCTGGAACCATAGAGATTCAACGTCGCTATCAACTGACCCCGAAGGGCGATCAAAGTTGGATTCTTTGATCTTATAAATCTACGTTTTTCTATTATCTGATCATGCATAATCGGGTCCGTACCGATTGGTATGTATATATATTATTCCTTAATTGAGATTCATTTTTGAGATGAACATTATATATATTAATTTATCCATATCCGTCGTGGTTACCACCTGACGAAAGCCGCAGTAATAGTTGGCCGAAACCTCGTGAAAAACAACAACCAATAAAGATGAAAACAGCAACTAATAAAGATGAGAATAAAAGTCCGAAATAAAAAATAAATTAATATATATAATGCTTATCTAAAAAAATGAATTCCAAATAAGGAATAATATATATATATATATATATATATATATATATATATATATATATATATATATATATATATGTATATATATATATATATATATATATATATATACCATTCTTTTGTTTGTTTGAAATAACAACCACATTAGAGTCATTTAACTTTTTATTTTTAATTATTTCACATGCATGAAAAATAATAGCTTTTCATTTAAAATCATTTTTTATACATTTTATAATTTATTTTATAATTGCATATAAATTCTCTCTCATCGTCAATATATCTACAATTATATAAATGTAACTTTGTCTGTGTTCGAGTCCGTTCTTATAGTCTTCGAAACGGCTGAACAGATTTTCTTTAAAATTTACAGAACAATTGTGTGTTTCTCTGGGGGTTACCTTAGTAAGGATCTGTATCAGACTATCTTTGATAATTACGGATTATCGATAACATCTGATTAAAAAGATCACATTCCAATTTTGGTAAAATGTAACACTTTTACGCAGCATACTAACATAATTACATTCAGGAGATTAATTACAGCACAAGAAAAAATCATCTGCCTATAAAATCAACAGTCTACAGACCTTAACCTAAATGAATATATCTGGTAAATATTAAAAAGAGGAGGAGAAGTAATTTACAAAAGTGATGAGATCAATTTACTTCAAAGGATGCCTTGGGGAGAACAGAGTTTATATTGCTAGAGCTATAACTCCTTTTTGAGATCAAACACATTATTTCCCGGGAGGTAAAATCTTTTTTTTAATTATTAAAAAAAATGGTGGGAATGTCGATAAATACTTCATTTATTTGAGGCTTAGCACCTACGATGTGCTTTTTTTCTGATTTTTCGTTGACAGAAAAATATAATCTATAATAAATTTCGCGTGATAAAACATTGCATTTTTGTCCTAAAACATTTAAAGAGACCTAGAATAAAGCGACAAACAGTGGAAATTGCACGGTAAAGAATAAAATGATATAACCCTGTGAATAGCGTATACATTTGAATAAAATTTTGGGAAATAACTAACTTTAAAGCAGTCATTTGATTATATAATTTTAATTTTGCTGTGACGTATGGGTAGGGAAAATATTTATATTTTACTAATCTGCAATAATATATACGTGTTTAGTACACATATGCAAAATGAGGAATCTACAACACAATATTAAATATTCAACGTTAAATGGAGAGAAAAACAGTTCTTATACATGCACGAAAAACTGCCGTTACGACATGGTATGCATGAGAAATCAACATATTAGCTGTAAATCAGATGGACTACACATTTCATTTGAACATAATCTCTATTGCTGACAATGTGCGAAGTGACATACGTTTTTGTACACTGTTTCTTTCCAGGCAAGATCTGCGGTTATATTTTAACTTTACTCACCTGTAAACAAGTCATATTGTGTGTAAGTAGTAACTATCTTGGACCAAGCCAAAGAACGATAAACAAAATGTGGGTTTTCGTTGCATTTGAACTTTTAAATATCTGTACAATCAACGAAGCCGGAAGCAAGAATGGAATTAAAAGCCTTGCTTTTCGAGTGAAAAAAACTATTTGAATATACAGCTTTCTGGCATGTCGAAAATTCAACAGCGAAGGGATGTGGTTTTATTGCTAAGCAAGATTATCAGGGATATGTACGTGGGCAGGGAGGAATAATTGCGACGAATTTACTACAGCACATTCCATAAACATACTTGTAAATCAGGCATATTGCGGTGATGGGACAGGTGTTTGGGCGTATTTGACAAATCGTGATCTTTTAGATTGGAGATGATAGGGGGAGAGAAAGCTGATAGATGCATCAGCTTTGATGTTGCAAAAGTTCTCCACAAAATAAAATAGTAGCATGTGAGAGGTAGAGAATACATCCAGGTCCAAGTTGTTTTTAGCAGGATAGAGTAACCACACCGTCTTTGCAGCAGCCTTTTCAATGTCTGCAAATGTTTTCTCTTCCAGTTTATACTTATTGTGAATGCTTACCCGAGATTTTTAGAGAAAAACTTCTCAGGTAGGAAGCTATTTCTCATGGATATTTATGGTTGGAGACGCTTCTTATAATTGTATAAAGAGAGTGGATTAGCCTTACTAGCGTTAAATCTTACCTTTCATGTACGCCCCTATTCCATCACAGTCTAAATGTCATTTTCTAAGGATTCAGGTATTGTCTTAGATTTTTTTACATCAGTTCTTCTCTCAGGCATGTTATAATGAGTTATATTATCAGAAATGTATGCATCTCAGATACAATATCTCTAGGAGAGTCGTTGAAGAATATCAGCAATAACGGTTATCTAAGGAGAAACTACTTAGGCATACCCGCATTAATGTTATTCTGTTTAGATTAAAGTCTATCAATGGCAACATACATTATCCTATTTTCTATAAAGATTATATTATATTAAGTATTCGCCCAGTTATACCGTACGATAAAGTTTTAATTTGCAGACCCACACGCAAAGTTTTTTTTTATCATATCGCAGACATTAGAAATGGTGATTTTCAGATCATCAATTGTGGTTGCTGCCGGCATAGGCGAATTTGGGTGGGAGTTGTTGTTGGCTCTAAGATAGAGTTGAAGGGGGAGCAGTTTCTCTCTCCCGATGTTCGTGCATGCGATTTCGTTGATGTTGGACAGTGGGAGAATTACTGATTACTTTTTATTCACTATATTAATGTAAATTTTCCAGAAATCCTGAGTACATTTCTTCTGCGATTAATGCGTTACCTGGTTATTTCAACATGTTTTCTCTTGGCAGTAGCTATTTATTTCTTCAATTGATTTCTATACTCTATAGTATTTTGCCTATTTGCATGCCCGTTGACGAGCAAAGCAGTAGAATGCATGATTCATTTTGCGCAATAGTTATTGAATAATATGTAGTGAACTATAGGTTGAGTATGGCATGCTATAATACTACGGTGCGGGACATGTACTCCAATACTCCCTTTGCACAATTCAGTTGTCTTATTTGTTCAGTGTTCATTAGAAGAGAGAAAATATCGGTCCATGAGGCGTCTCAGATGTGTGCTGTGATGGCTTCTCAAGCAGCTCTTTATTAGTACCTTTTTCGTTTTAAACAATGACTCGTCAACCTGGTGCTGGGATACAAGTTCGATGTCTACAAATACCATTAGGGTGTCTGCATTTCCAAGTGAACTGTTGCCATTTGTTACACATTCCACATGGACTTCGATGAGTTATAGTACTAGGAATGAAACTTGATAGTGTTCAATACTTTGGAGGCGGGTCAGGAACACGATTGCCTGTATAATGGAATCGACTAGTAAAGAAGCTAAATAACAGCGCCCAGCTATATATGTCCAATTTGAGAAAGCAAGCAATTTTTATAGTGGATATTAAAGTGTTAAAGTCGCCTAACACATGGATTGCCCCGTAATTATCTGAAGAAGTAATGCATTTCAACTCTCAGAGAAATGATCGATTAGAGTAGAGTTCTGATTTGCGGGTGAACGGCAGAGGAAATATAAGTAACTAATATGGTGACAAAATCGCATAAAGATCTGATCATCCGGTTAAATACGTTGCTCTGTAGTTAAAGGGAAGGTGCTACGAATATACACTCCACGCACGTGCATATATCTATGCGAGTCCTAACGTCAGGAAGGGGGTATCTTAAAGAAGGTAGAAGGGACCGTAAAATGAAAGATTGGTGCATTTAATGCCAAGGCATCCGGGGTGTTTACTAAGATATAAGATTCTTCATATTTAACTTACTTCTAGACTCAGAAATATTTGTGAATGCGAGTCGGGTTGCTTTTTATTGGGTTGTAATCTGGTTTCATCGTGATACTTGTTGGGCTGGTCATTGATTACGTGTTTATAAAATTTCAGGTTTAAAATGTGG
>NC_136482.1:47738279-47780779 GCF_053919585.1 Euprymna scolopes | reverse complement strand
TCAACACTTATTATCCCCTCCAAAATAATCCTCATACAGACACTGTCCAACCATTTGTTGAACACTATGAACAAAATTCATACTATTTAACTAACACAAATCAGCAAATTAATATTAATACCAGACCTCGAGCTTTTAATAAAGTACATACATATATTGCCGCTTCTGCAACATTAATAAAGAAAAGAATATCAAACCACATTTCTTCTTTTCACAACCATAATTCTAATAATAACCAAGGAACCTCCCTTACCGTTTAATTGAAAACACTTAACTGAAACAATAGTCCATTCTCAATCAAATGGACTATCATAAAAAAGTTAAGTCTTATACTCCAGGTTCTAAGTAATGTTGGCTCTGCCAAACCGTTGCTACAACTATAATTACTTCCCGCAGAGTAACAATATAATTAATTCTAAAAATAAACTGATCTCATTCTGTAAACATAAGTCCAAATTTTATTATGGAAATTTTTAAATTACATATATATATATATATATATATATATATATATATATATATATATATATATATATATATATATATATACATATATATTACTTTTACCCTATATATAGATACAAAAAAATCTCATTACCTTTATCGTTTTTCTACATACTTCTTGATATTTATAATTTAATAATCCTTTATTTTAATTCTTTGTCTCTTCTTTGCATGGCCGGTTATTTATCTGCATTTTCTGCTTTTTTTTAAACTTTCCTATCTATCTAATATATCAATCTACCCACACTTTCATATCTTGTATGTATATTTACTTATATTTTACTATATGCATTTACTTATTTTTTTTTAATTTGCAGATACCGGCAATCCTCTGCTTTTTAAATAATTTTTTGTTATTTTTTTATTTTATTTTATATTTTATTTTTATTATTTATTTATTTATTATGTATTATTAATTTTCTATTAATTTATCAATGTATTTATTTATTTATTTTCCATTTAGTTTGTCAAACAACTCTTGCTGAAATTTTTTTAATTGATGATCTGTACATTTCAGTTGACCTAAAATTTTTGCCCTATATATTTTTTCGCACCTTTAAAATTTCCTGTCTGGGTCATTTTGACTCTTGTTTCCCCTTCATTTTATATTTTATATTTAACTTTATCATCATTTGTTTTCCTTTCTCTCTTCCCTGCTCTTTCTTATTTATATTTATGTCTCGGAAGTAGAGTGAAAAGCATATGTAATTTGTCTTTTATTAATATTATTGGAATCTTTCTTTATTCCTTGTACACATTTTTGTGAATTATTCCATATTCTTCCAATCACGGGATTTCTTAGGATTTTACTTGTACAAAGGGAAATTCTTTTAACTTTCTTGAAGATTTACATTTGGATTTTACCGTCACTGGATTTTTACCTTCCACCAGACTATCCATTCATGTGTAATCTTCACTATATTCTCTCTGATTAACTTGTTTTGTTTTCAAGTAATATCTTTGACTTTCTTGTTGTTTCGTCAAATACTTCTGCATGCAAAATCTGATCCCGCATTTTGCTAATTCCTACCCTCTGATGAGAAGGAAAGTATTTCTTCAAAACTTCGCGGATTAAGGACTATCCATTTCTATGGTGTTTCCTTTTCAGGTTAAATATGTTTTTAACTCATTTCAAAGTGTTTTTAACACATGTTATTAACTATTCCGTTTTCCTGTTTTCCGGCTGACTACAATATGTTTGTCTTCAAGTCTAACGTAAATACGTTCTTGATGAGCCGTTCCATATAAGTTATCAAATTTACCAAATTGTCATTACTAATGATTACTATATTGCCCAATTTCTGCTGTACACTCTTTAACACTTATGCTTGAGTGGCCTCTTGGCGTTGATAATGTGGTGATGCCATATGTAAAAAAAAACTATGGGTATAAAAGTATTGTCTATAAATGCATGGCTGCCTATTCATGTGTGTATTGATATATGTATACATTTATATATGAATATATATGTATAGGTATGAGTCTATACATCTATATGTATATATATATGGTGATTGTCACTTCTTGATGTATAGTAAATGCTCCAATACATGGTACGTCACCTCGTATGAGAACATGTGATGGCTAGAAGGTATTGGTGTACTCTCTCTATGACCTTTATGTACCATAATCGTTAAGGTCTTAGAAGTGTAACGTAAGAATGGTACAATACAAGATTGTTTACGGTAATCTTTGTTTGAATGGTTATGCCTTTGACAGACCAGTATCACCTTTTAATCTGCTAAGAGTTTTATTAGAATACTGTGTACTGTAGTTGACCTCAGCATCCGGCGTTCCGTCCCTGGCATGAATGCTACCCAAATACATAAAGGTATTAACGACAGCCAGCTTCTGGTTGTAAAAAGAAAGATGTTATTCGATATATTACCTAACGGGTTGAGGTATGAATATAACTGTATTTTTAAGGCTAATAGTAAGCGGAAAGATGTGCAGTGTAAGAAATCTACTGATGATATATTCATCAACATCTGCGCGGTGCCAAGGGTATCAGAGTTCTTATCAGTCCAAATTAGAAATATAATCTTGTTGGGATCCTTTATAAAAGTAGCCTTCTGATTCAAGAGAAAAGGAGATAATGACCATGTTTGAGAAGCAAAGGCTCATTGAAACAAATGATACATGGACTTTGAGTCTTTATGATTGCAAAACACTGACTTTCAATGCGGCATTTATCCCCCAACTGATTGTTACTAGGGGAGACGGCTTTGAAGAATAGCTTTGTTTGTTCAAGTGACTGTTGGATGACTTCCGATTTGCATGAGAGGCAGAAAACATTTAATGATGCAACTCACTTCTAGCACTTAAGATTGGAGTGATTTCAAAATTATTATCATCAAACCAATCCTAATGTAAAGATTTTCGGAAGCCAAGAACATCTCCACTCATATTATAAAGTGTATTGTCATAATTCTGTCACGATCTGTCGGAACGAAATTAGAATTAAATAGAATTGTTAGTTTTTTTACGTAAACTTGAATCATCCAGTTTAGATACATCAAGCCACCTGGTTATCTCAACACTGTCTGCCCTACCCTTCCTCCTTATATAGATTTCACTTTTACTGCGTATCAAAATTAATCAGTACTGTATCTAGCTCACGCATGACACGCACTGTACAAACATCGTGAATATCTGCCCTCCTGGCAATAATGCAATAAACCAAGTATCCTTGTATGAAAGAGGTTCGGTACAAGTAAAGTTATGGACGTTCTATGGCTGAAGAATGTGTAAAAGGCAGCAAGGTCAACCTTAGTGGATATATAGAGACAAAGCTTAGCATTACATAAAGTGGCTGAGAATGTCCTTATTATAGTAATCTATATGCACTCTTGCACTAATTCATTAATAAGATCTTTTCACAAAAGGAAATAGAAGAAACTGTACGATAATATCTTGGTAAAACGCTGTGGATATATAGATATGTTTATATGTGAGTATGCGTAAAATCATGAAAATGAATACATATAAAATGTAGCAAAAAAATCACACGTGGCCCTTCTTCTCACCTGAATTATTTACTATAATAATTAAATAGTAGCATATACTAGTGCTTCATTCTTTCGGGGATATTCGGTGCAAGTTGTAACAATTATAACCAGTAGATATGTTCGAACCCGGCAACACAATCCATCTCTGGCTTGATTAGTAAAGATTGTATTCATTCGGCTACGGGTAACCGCGTGAAATACCGTTGAAAGTAAACATTGTATTTTTAAATGACTTTTACATCAGTCAGAGTTATCTAATCATTATATTATTTTATATTATACTATATATATATATATATATATATATATATATATATATATTATTTACTATAATAAATATTAAAAACCTACACACACTAGTGTTGCATCCTTTTGGGAATCATTAGTGCAGGGTGTTACGATTAACGCTTGTCAAAAGATTGAAACCCCGTAGACTGAAATCATGTCTGGCTTTATTAGCAAGAACCCAACCACTAGGCTACCATGACCCGGAAGGAAACGTAAAGTACAGGTATATTAATTAACATATCTAAGGTAATTCTAAGTGGGTCATGGCGTTGAATATTAGGTTTTACAAAAATTGTTTTAGTTACAGAAGTCGACAGCTAAAGAGAAAAAATAGAAAATATATTATCACAAGACGTAAAAAATTACTTCTGAAGAGCGTATGCACATCTTATGTCAGCATATGATAATGTGATAAGAGTATTTTAGTTTTCTAAATAATAATTCACTGAAACGTATTTGTTTTTCAAAAAGTGCTTAATTGATAAATTTATAAACACGAATGATCTTTAGCTATGTACGTGCATAAATGTTTATGAAATATCTTCTTGTCTGATTAGTGCATGTATTGTTACCAAACTCAATAAAAATATATGTTTTGTATAGGACCTTTATTGTCACATTCTACGTAAGAGATGAGAAACTGTAATGAAACCGTTTACGTAGGATATTAGGGAATACGAAAAGGGAAGGTGAATTGAGTATGTGAATTCCTCGAGGAAAAGGCGTTCTCTATTGTTTTTTAAGTATGTATCTGATTAGTAAGCGACCACAATACGCACAATATATACATACATACAGACATATATATATATATATATATATATATATATATATATATATATTGCAGTGAATATGCTTACAGAAAAAATAAATATTCTATTGCCTACATAGAGATAATAAATGTTAGAGTAGGTAAACATTACAGGAATATAGAATTGCATTAATATTACACACAAATGCTTATGAATTTCTATGGATATCTTTTTATAAACCGTTTCTATTGTGAACTTGTCGACCTATGAAGATATTTTCATTGCTACAATATTGAATTAAATACCAGAACAACACACGTTTGCTTAATATTTTTTTTCATTAAGTTGGACTTATATAACTTCGTGTTTTGTAAACAATCAAATATCAGTGGAAAAGTATCATGCTTACTTTATTTGTGTTTATTCATTATTGTTATTATTAAATGAATAAATTTGAGTGAAATTGACATACGTACTATTGTTTAATTTACAACTAACCCGTAAGTATACTACCGTGCATATATGCCTCATTTAAAACGTATATCTTGTATATATGTTAAATAGAAAATAAGACGATATTCTACACGTATACTAATAGTAATAAGGACGCTAGAATATACGAATCAATATAACGCCAAAGTACTTCATCAAAAGAAAATGCAATAGAGTTTTAGTTTTATGTCAGGTTATGTCTATTCTATACTGTATTAAAAAGAGCCTAAAATTTAGAGTAAAACATCGTCGATTTATAAACTATTCTTCACTACGTTGTGAAAACACTAAAAGGGTCAGTTCTAATGATAAACCAATAGATCTTTGCATTTTAACTATGAGTATGTTTAATCAACCCTTATGTCATATATATGATTCCATGCTCCTTTTATTAGTCAGTTCACAAAACACATCGATTGTGAAAACGATGTAGTGCCGTCTGCATATGTTACAACTCAGAAGGTGGGATGCAATTGATAAAGTAATGTTAGGGTTTGAACTAGGATGGATTCTTAAAACATACTTGCGTTTATACTTTGCTTCTTATTCTACCAAACTACTGCTACTTGTATAGACATATCGGCGAGATAAGATAAGGTTGTTCAGAAGACATGCTCCGATAATTTATAGCGAAATGTCTTGTGTAGTAGATATGTAGCTAAACGCTATCAAATGTATTCCATTCCCAGTGCCTTTGCTTGAAAAAATCATTCGCTCGAGATTTGTACTTATTATATGTAAAAAATACAGTCATTAATACCAGATGTTGGTCACACAGGAGAGCAATGAAGTATCTTGAATATGAGTAGATTATTTTTCTAAGATAATTGGTTCAGATCAACCAAATAAAGATTAATTAACCTTAGTCGAGATAAAGAAACCGAAATCTAAGTAACCGAAAGTGATATTCCGAAACTGATTCCCTGTATATAGTGATGCTATACAGGTGAAATATTAAGTTAAAGAATAGTTAGAAATCATAAGACCCCAGTAGGAATAAAACATTATTTATGTCTGATTTCAACCCCCCCAACCTGATGAGGTCAACTGACTGTTTTTACTTCTGTGAAATCAGTTTTTTAAAAGTACCTCCGTCGAACCAAATATCATGATAAATCATAATATCATGATATCATAATAAATTAATTGAATATTTTCCGCAAGCAATTATTGTTTTTATCCCAATGACCTAACACATTCATTGCCTGAATAAGCTGGGGGGGTATTCTGAGACCATACACACACGTTACGACGGAACCTTATTTCTTAGAAGTGCACGCATGTGGAACACTGTTCCTTTTGTCTGTTTCTCACCTGACTACAACTTGGATGTCTTCAAGTCCTACATAAACGAATTCCTAATAAACCGCCGCCTTACGTAAGAGACTTTATCAAGTCTCCATTACTAACGATTACTATGTTATTATCCTATTGATTACTTTACACGCAATAACCCTTGCCTCCGAGTGGTTTCCGGGCCTTGATAATGGTGACGACCATGTAAAAACAAAACCTACATCAACGTCCAATTTTTTCGTTCACATCCTCTTCCACTTCACATCAATCTAAATACTAAGGTTACATGCTAGGGCATTCTTACCCTGCATTTCATCCTTAAAATTCTACCTATAAGAATTTTTTCTATTTCATCTTACTTTTCAAATATTTTTATAACAATAAAATCAACATCCATTTAATCAAGTGTAATATTTTCCGGTTGGATATGACCTTATCTATATATATAAGTTTGTTGCGATGCTTACACACTATTCTCTTAGGTAAACACTGGGAATTATATAACTTTTGGTCACCCGACGAAATGAAGGGGGGCGTGTCAATTTACCCAAGTCCATTACTCCATTCGTCTGTCCGCACTTCTTTCAATAACTACGCATTGGATTTTTTTATTTTTATTTTGCACAAACATTAAACATAATACGAGTAAAAACGTACCAGAACTGATTTTCTGAACAAACTGTTGTGGCCCACCAAGGGGTGCCTTTAGTATAAAATAGCTAAAATTTGCACTTTTTTGCTTATTAGGGAAAATTGGTGCCAAGGATTTTATACAATTTTCTGTAAAGTTGTAGCTTACTGATTTCTATATAATTTTGTTTCTCTATACTTCGCGATGACTCTTGGGTGTGCCAAGGAGCTCTTTTAGAGCTAATAAAAACACTCATTTTTTTAGTCTATTTTATCATATTTTTCGAAAATTTTCTGTGTATGTCCTTATAGTAGATTAAGATGGTGCTTAACTCAAATTAAATATATTAAGAACTTGGAGACTTTGGGAGCTTAGTAGGGGGGCAAATGATGGGCTTAGTAATTTCTTTTCTGTATGGTGCCCAACTCAAATTTACATATGTTAAGGCTTAAAATTGCACTGTTTGTTCACTTCCACCAGAATATAATGAAGCATTGTGTCTTTTGGGGATAAATGGGGAAGTGGCTTATGCTAAACTTATTCATTTTTATACCTTGTTCATTGTGTTCACACGGGGAGTCATGCATGCCTAACTTTTGATGCATTAAACTCCGTATGACCATCCTTTCACACCAACATATCATATACATATATATATATATATATATATATATATATATATATATATATATATATATATATATAGGTTATTTGAAATTTGTATATTTATTTAGTATATTTTCAATCAAGCAAAATTATTAAAGCAAATGGAGAAAATTTGCTTTTTTTTAATTTCCTAAATTTCCGAAAAAAAACTTTATTATTATATCAAAATCACAAATATTTTTAACATGGTCAATGATTTTTCCTGTTACGAGCGCTTTCGATTCGTCCACGAATCATCTTCAGGTGTTGAAGTAAAAGTGCAAATAAAACTATGGACGCATTACTAACCTAGACACGAAAAATAAAATTACCACTTACCCTGTGTTCAGGGATATTCTTAAAGCGGGGATCACAAAAACCGGAGTTTATAAAAACACAACTCAATACAAAATACTGATTGAAAAAATGCTGCCATAAATTACGTAACCATCTGAATATAGTCATAAAAATGATAAATCTTAAATTGTTGCCATTCTTTACAAATCCAGTAACGATGAAAAACTTGAAAACAGTATTAATGATAATACAAAATTTAAATCTCACAAATGCACTTAAAACGCAAGTTAACAAACTAATTACAGCTAATAATGCACAAATTGGTTATTATATGGCACAGTCAGAAGCATACACCTTATGTTACTCTCCTATCTATCGTATCCCAAATTCCTACTTCCATCTATCTCCTAAGACAAAAATTAAATAAACTTATTAGCCCGTATATTTCAAGCAAATATAACGTAAAGCCTACGGACAAACTTAAGCAAATATTTAAGTAAATGCAACCAGAAAACAAAAGAATTGCTTCCCTCGATGTAGAACGTTTATTCACAAATGTACATGTAGTAAAAACAATAGATATAATTCTGAAAAAACAGTTATAATAATTCCTCATTCCCACACCTCTTAAAATAATTTTAAAAATATAGAAAAAATAACTATTAATCTGCACTACAGAAATATATGGCCCTAAGGGTAATATATATATATATATATATATATATATATATATATATATATATATATATATATGTGTGTGTGTGTGTGTGTGTGTGTGTGTGTGTGTGTGTGTGGGTGTGTGTGTGTGTGTAGTTTTTTTTTTGTTTATATCTGTTAGAAGCGCTGAGTGAAATTTGAAGAATAACATACGTATAAATACGTTTGACGCCAAAAAGTGCAACGCGAGAGTTTATTTTTCAGAAATATATTTCGGAGTAATACTCCTTTCTCAATCTTTTTCTCTTTTTCTTCCACATGATTTAGAATGGAAGCTAGTTCGATGAGGAACCCACGTGATGTTGTTAACTGCGGGTTTTTTTTTCTGAAGCCGGATATGAGACGTGTGGTCGCGCACTTTGAGAATCTAAGTAGCTTTTTTTTCTTTATATCCGTTCGAAGCTACACCTATCCGGCTTCATAAAAACTCAGCATTTAATAACATCACGTTGACTCTTCATCGAACTTCATAAAAACATTCGCGTTGCAGTTATTTGCTTCAAACGAATTTATACGTATTTTATTCTTCATAATTATATATATATATATATATATATATATATATATATATATATATATATATATATATATATATATATATATATATATATATATATATATATACCCACCTAGACGGAATCAGCTCGTGACCAGTCACTGTACTAACTGAATTCTACGTGGCTTATTTGGAGAATAAATCTTTATAAATAATAAAACGTCCCCTATATATGTAGATTCGTAGACGACATTCATATTTTAGCTGATAATAATAATAATATTACTTCTACTGCTATTACTACTACTACTACTACTACTACTACTACGAATAATAATAATGATAACAATAATAATAATAATAATAATAATAATAATAATAATAAAGAAGAGTTACAACAAATAGAAAAAGGAACAGTAAATGAAATCAACAAGGAAACCCCAAAGAAAACCATAGGAAAAATGGCAAACTGGAGAGCATTAGGACACGACGGGATACATGCATACTCGTTCAAAAAATTCACAACCTTACACGAAAGGCTAGCCCAAAACCTGAGAAGATGTATACAGGAAGCAAACGTGCCAGACTGGATGACAAAAGGTAGAACCACACTGTTACAGAAGGGCACGGGGAAAGGAACCGTTCCTAGCTACTATAGGCCAATCGCGTGATTACCAGCTATATGGAAGATACTGACAACGCAACTCAGGGAACAAATCTACCACTCTCTGAATAACCGTGGACTCATACTCGAGGAGCAGAAAGGATGGCAAAAAGGAAAAAGAGAAACACATGACCTGCTATATATAGATCCAAGATCCTGAAGGAGGTAAAAAGAAAGAGAAAGAATTTAGCCATGGCGTGTATCGACTACAAAAAAGCGTACGATAGGAATCTCCAAGCATGCATAATAGAATGACTAAAAATGTATAAAATACCAAGCAGGATCTCCAACGTAATAGAAATGCAATGAAAACATGTAGACTGGAATTGATAGCCGATGGACAACACATAACAGAAATAAACATACAAAGAGACATCTTTCAAGGAGACTCATTTTCACCGCTACTGGGCAACATATCCATGATGACATTGAACAGTAAAGTGCTAAGCCGGATTCAAGTTCTCTAATACAGAGGAAAAAATGAACCACCTGATATACATGGATGATCTGAAACTATTTGCAAGGATCGCAAAGGAGCTAGAGACACTAATCAACACTACCAGAATCTTCAGCCAATATATCCAAATGGAATTTTGTAATGGAAACGTGCGCACAACTAGTTGTAAGAAAGGAAAAACATGAAACGACATAAGGCATGGAACTACCCAACTAAACAGAAACGAGGGGAACAAGACGACTATACATACTTGGGAATTCTTGGACACGATCAGAGCAACAGAAATGAAAGAGAAAATTAGAAAGGAATACCCCAGGAGAACAAGGAAACTCCTCGAAACGAAATTATATAGCAGAAACATATTAAAATGTAAAAAATACATTGGCAGTATAACTAGTGAGACACTCTGGGCCGTTTATAGAGTGGACAAAAAACTGAGACAATTCGACCAGAAAACCAGGAAACTCATGACCATGCATAATACACTACACCCAAATGACTCTACTGAAAGACTCTACGTGAAAAGCAAAGACGGCGACAGAGGACTGATCTGTATAGAAGACTGTGTGAAGGATACGAAACAAGAACTAGAAAAATACATAATGCAAAACACTGAAAGGATAATTATTGAAGCGAGAGACACCGAAAAAAATTAACAAAACAGAAAATAGAGAGACAAATGACAAAACGAGAAAAAAGAAATTGGAAGTGAAACAACTGCACGGAAAATTCATAAGAATGACAAAAGATGAGAATAACGAAAACACCTGGACATGGATGCGAAGAGGACATACACCGAGAAACTGAATCTCTAATAATTGCAGCACAAGATAACTCGATAAGAACCAACCATATCAAAGCAAGGATCGAAAAACACAAGAAAACAGCAAATGCATATTCTGTGGACAGCGCGACGTAACGATAAACCAGGCTTAGGGACAAACAAATCCAACTTGCCTCCTCCCTTGAGGCTTGCATTCACAAATATCCGTGGGCTTAGAACTAACTTAGCTGATGTTGAAGCATTTCTCCTAACAAATACCCCGGATATCTTAGCACTAAGTGAGACTAACCTACACTCCTCCATCCCCTCTAACTACTTTAACATGCCTGGATATCTCCCACTCTGCCGTAAGGACTCTGACAGACATATGCACGGACTTGGAGTTTACATTCGTAATACCCTTCCCTTGACTAGAGAAACAAACCTAGAAACGGATGATCAAGCTTTTATGTGCTTTAGACTTATCATGCAACACAACATTAGCTACTTTTACTTTCTCTACCGCTCTCCCTCGACCCAAGACTGCACCATAATAAACAAAGTATCTGACAGCATAGACACAGCACTCTCCTTCGACACTAGCGCCCAAGTACATGTATTTGGTGACATTAATGTCCATCACAAAAATTGGCTTGGATTCTCTACTCACACAGATGCAGCAGGCAGCGCAACTCATAGCTTCTCTGTATCTCACTCCCTATCGCAAATTGTTACTTTCCCAACCCGCTTCCCTGATCAGGAAGAGCAACACGCATCACTATTAGATCTGTTTTTGACCACAGTTCCTGATGATTGTGTAACGAAAGCCGACAGCCCACTTGGGAACGCTGATCATGCGGTAATAATGGTTGAAATCGCCCTAAACTCCAGACCCAAAACTGAAGAGCCAGTGCTCAAAACAACGAGATATTATAAAAAGGCTGACTGGGAAGCTATCAGAGATCTTATCAGAGACGCTCCATGGGGAAATATTTTTTCTCTTCCTGCTGAATAGTGTGCAACTGAGACCACTGAATGGTTCAAAACTGCAATCGAAGCGCATGTTCCCATGCGGAAATTCTATAGCAAGCCCCACTCTCCCCAATGGTTTACTTCGACTTGCGCAACTGCCATTGCTCAAAGGCAGCATGCATTCCGCAGGTTTAACCGACATAAGTCCAGTTCAAACAGACAACAGTACATAGAAGCTAGAAGTAACGTTAAGAAAGAAATAGCGACAGCTAAGAGGGAATTTACGGAAACCACTAATAACGCATCGAAGCACAAAAATTAGGAACTCGTGACTTCTGGAAAATCTACAACAGTGTAGTAAATAATGGGCAATCAACAATTCCCCCTACTAACCAACAATCATGAGGTTCTTTGCTCAGCAACCGAGAAGGCTAACATGCTTGCCAGTCGGTTTGCTTCCAACTCTACACTGGACCCTCTAAACCACCCCCTACCTGACTTTCCTATGCGGACAGACGCCACGCTAGACGATCTGGAAATCACCCCTGCTCAGGTGCATGCTATCATAAAAAAACCTTGACACTTCCAAAGCATGTGGACCCGACCTCATCCCAGCTGTGCTATTAAAAAAGTGCTCAGCCGAAGTAGCTCCAGTTCTCTCCAAACTCTACAACAAATGCCTTAATGAATCTTGCTTTCCGAGCTGTTGGAAAACTGCTTCTGTTGTACCAGTATTCAAGAATTCTGGTGAAAGAACTGACCCATTAAATTATCGCCCTATTAGCCTCCTCCCACTTTTTGCCAAAATATTTGAGACCTTAATTAACCATGCTCTAGTCCAGAACCTTACAGATGCTAAACTTCTGACCGACCATCAATATGGATTTAGACAAGCCCGTTCCACGGCAGACATCCTCACTGTAATCTCTGAACGCATATACCATTCACTGGACAAAGCGGGAGAGGGCAGAGCGGTAGCTCTAGATATATCTAAGGCTTTTGACAGGGTATGGCATGAGGGTCTCCTCAGGAAGATTAGATCTTACGGTATCACTGGTAGAATACTTAACATAATTAAATCCTTCTTAGATAAGAGAAAAATCCAGGTTGTCCTCGACGGTCGTACGTCTAAACAATATAATATAAATGCGGGAGTGCCCCAGGGATCTATCCTTGGTCCTCTGCTGTTCCTGATATTCATAAATGACCTCCCCGACAAAACTGCCTCTGAGATGGGTATATATGCTGATGACACCACACTCTATAGCAGGCACGACAGGAAAACAAATGAACATATATCTAAAGTAATGGCAGAAACACTAGAGGATGACCTCAAATCAGTAGTGGAATGGGGACAAAAATGGATGGTAACGTTCAATGCCACCAAGACAAAACTGGTTTCATTCAATAATTACAAGAAACCTTCTCTACCACCTATAGCAATGGCCAACAACTCTTTAGCTGAGAGTACGTCTTTCAAGCTCCTTGGCCTAACGTTCACAGGAAACATGAGCTGGAACAATTACATCGAGGGCATTGCCAGGGCCGCTGCGAGGAAGGTGGGCTCTCTCTACCGTGCTAGAAAACTTCTAACACCCGAAAGTATCATGTACCTCTATAAGGCCACTATTCGCCCATGTATGGAGTATTGCTGTCACATTTGGGCCGGTGCATCGGCTACTAGTCTCTCGCTCCTTGACAGGGTTCAAAAGAGAGTCGCAAATCTGATAGACTCTAAGCTGGCATCAAAACTTCATCCTCTGTCCCATCCTCGAAACGTTGCATCCCTCTGCCTGTTCTACAAGTATTATAATGGTGAATGCTCTGAAGAACTGCAAGCACTTGTGCCCCCACGACGTGAACACCCTCGACAGACCCGACAAGCTACACAATCCCACCCCCACACTGTAGAGATCCCTAGATGTAAAAGATCCTTCTACTCCAGTAGTTTCTTCCCCAGAACTGCTAGACTTTGGAATTCCATTCCAGGTCACTGCTTCCCCAACTGTACTGACATGCATAAGTTCAAGTGCAACGTGAACCAACATCTCGCTGCCCTAATCCATACATAGTACCCCAGTAGATGTTTCCCTTGATAGTAGCCCCCTACATTAAAGTGGCAATGTGCCTTGTTTGGGGTGAAAATGTAATAAAAAAAAAAAATATAGTAAGTGAATGCAGCAAACTGGCCCATGAGGAATGCAAAACAGGACATGACCGAGTGGGGAGGCCGGTGCACTGGAATTTATGAAAACGACTGCATTTTGAGCATACAGACAAATGGTGCAAGCATAAACCCGCAACAGCACTCGAAAACGATGACCACATAATCCTAGGAGACATGGACATACAGACAAACAAACTCATCGAAGCAAGAAGAACAGATGTAATAATTAACAGGAAAGGAAAATCCTGTCAAATCGTAGACTTTGCTGTTCCAGCTGACCGCAAGGTGAGTATGAAAGAAAAGGAGAAATTAAGCAAATACACAGAGCTAGCCAGAGAGTTAAAAGGGTTTTGGGTCATGAAGAAAATCAAAATAGTACCGATAATAGTAGGAACACTAGGAACCATCCCGACAAACCTGGAAAAAAGAATGGCAGCAATTGGAATCAGAGGAATAACTGCAAAGATACAACGCCTAACGATAAAGAAAACGGCTGCAATATTGAGGAAAACCCTAGAATCTGGGGAACAACACAACACAAGAAAATATAACATACAAGCGTTACAGGGAATGAAGAACGCCAAAGCTGCATATCAACAAGTTCTACATCACCATCATGCTCCCCCCATTGTCTCATCACCGCCCTCCCCCAATAGAAAAGTGATACCAAAGAGCCGAAAAGAGACAAGCTGGATCGAAAGACCGATGATAGAGCGCTGGCCAGACCTCCGCTGGACAAGCGCGAAGATAACTTGGATTATGGGGAGGCTTAGTGCCACTCAAATTCCAGTACAAACCAATGGCCACTACCAGCGAGAAACCAACGGTATGAGGCTGTTGCGATGACGCAGATTTATTTTCAAATGCTATCGAAGAAGGTGGAAAGAGCTGGACATCTGGGAAGACTTGTTGTCACTCAGCTTCCAGAGAACACTACAGGTCTCCAAACCGATCGTTTGTTGACTTGTGTGAAAGCTCCATGAGAGCCAATAATAATAATAATAATAATAATAATAATAATAATAATAATAATAATAATAATAATACAATTCCATTTCTTGATGCTATTATTGACACGTCCAATAATACGTTTACCATTTTCGGCATATAAGAAACAACGAGCAACACTCAAACCTCCTAAACTTTAAAGTTAGTGTCCACAAAACTACAATATAGCTATAATAAAAATAAATAAATCGCTATAAAATGATATCATCCACAAAATGCTCTACTCCTTGAACAAAAAATTAAACATTACTCAGAATTAATCATTTTCCTAATAACATTATGATAAACAAATAAAACGAATGCTACAACCCTTGAAAACCCTTATAAAACGATTGAAATATTCTCGAAACGCCATATATTATAATCGTTCAACCCACTGTAAATGATATTGCATTCGAGAACAGCAGTAACGTTCTACAATGTATTGCGTAGTTTGCGGTGGACGGAAGTCGTTAACAGGGTCCACGAACTTGCTGATTTTAATACTCGAATTTTAAATCGACCTGTATTTTTCATCTACACTATATATTTTTACTTATCATCTCCAAATGGTCTTTACTGTATGTTTCAGTTTTCACGTTTAATTCCCATTTTCGCTGCTTCGCACATTTACTTCAACATCTACAGTGATTCGGGGACAAATCGAAAGCGCTCGTGACAGCAACAATTATGGAAGTTTTATTAATTTTTTTGTTTCCATATAAAAAAACATTATACAGAAAATGGGGGAAGAAATCATAAAGCAAAATATCTCCGTTGCATTTAAGAATATTTGCATGAATATATATATATATATATATATATATATATATGTGTGTGTGTGTGTGTGTGTGTGTGCGTGTGTGTGTGTTCGTTTGTGTGCGTGTAATTGCATGTATATATATATATATATATATATATATATATATATATATATATATATATAGTCAGAACACTATAACAACGCATACCATTCGCGTATTTTTGTATATTTTTTTCCTTTTCAAAATGTGTATAGTTTCTCTCTTCATCTATTTATTTTTGTACGTTTATTGTGTAATTTTCCTTTTTTTTATTTTGTTACTCCTGGCAGAAAGACAGAGTCCGGATCTTGGCTGTTTTCGACAGTTATATATGACCATAGTCTTCAAAGTGGGAACAAAATAAATAGCCGCACTCAACAGCTAAACAAAGTATTGGCAGCGTTTTATTGTTAAGTGTAGCATGAAAACACCATGCAATGTTTCTCAGTTGCTACATTTTAGGTCGGAGAAAATAGAGACTTGGCTGGGCGAAGAGGGAAATTGATAGAGTGCGCGATTAAGAAGCAAATAGCATAAACAGAAATGCTCTTAACACAGCGAAAACAAAAGAAATTAAAATAACAAGAAGCATACAAATTAGAAGAACGACGATCATAAAATGGAGTTGGAAAACAACATAGTCTAAATAAGAAGACAACGGATGATAATCCGGATTTTTTTAGAATAGATCATCGTCATATCTTACATTTGTTATCGTATGTCAACGAGAAAGCTGTGCCCACCATAAACACATGCAGACATATAAAATTTTAGGAATATCGAAATTTCCTTCATTTCTGTAAAATAAAACAACTTCATTTTATATAATAGACTAGTGGGGGTACCCGGCGTTGCCACGGTGTTTGGAGGTGTGTGTGGTCTTAAATAAAAAATAAACCGGGGGGGTAGAATCGGACCCGAAGCCTGGAGGCGAAGTTTGAAAATAAAATCGGCCAGCCAGGATGAGTTTCTGAAAGATATTTTAATTTATTTACGTAAGAACAAAATTCGCAGGTGCGCGCAGGGAATTCGTAGAGCTATAGCTACTCAGCCAATGAGGTCAATGATCAGGGTTTTGTGTTATAAGCGAAGTAAAAAAAAAGAAAACAACTTTAAAAAATAAGCGGGGTGGGTAATACCAACATCGAAAAAAAAACACAAAGAAACTAACGTAAGGCAAACGAACGATGTTAAATGTAAAAATCGAAAAAACAAAAAAAAAACAAACACGTGAAAAACTGCTTAAATAAGTCTGTTTCGATATTAAAATTTTAAAAAATCGGTGGGTACCCGGGTGTTTTTGTGTGTGTAGTCGGGGGTGGATAAGCAAAATAAAAGAACAAGCAGAAAAACGAACGTTACGTGAAAAATGGCTTAAATAACACTGGTTCAATATTTAAATTAAAAAATCGAATAAAAAGACATCTCAGACAACGATTCGAACCAATAAAATTTAGATAAAGAACCAACGGGCTTACCAACTGAGCTAACGCGACGTACATGAAATTTAGTCAGTTTTTCAACTATTTAAAGTAAATCAGGTCATGGCGTCTCTGACGCATGCGTAGAACCGGTCGTCGTTACCAGAGAACCGGTGGGTACCGGGTGTTTTGGTGTGTGTGGTCGGGGGTGGATAAGCGAAGTAAAAAAACAAGCAGAAAAATAAATAAACATTTATGGACGAGGAAAAAAAAGCTAGCATTTAATAAAACATACATATACCATAATTGTTATGGATTAAAAAAAAAACTAAATGTAAATAATCCAAAGTCAAGAAATATTTTTTGTGATTAGCACTGTTCGGAGAAGTTCCTAAAATCTAGTAAGACATGTTGGTAAATAGTATTTTATAATAGAATGCACAGCAATATTGTTTCCTTCGTGATTTAAAAAAAGTTTGTGCTGCCTTTTTGTCGCTTACTCATGAAATGTCTGTCAAAAAACATGAACAAGCATGGCCTATTTTACATCGCCCATTGTCTATGCAACCAACGAACCCTCCCGAGTTTCTTCCTCTGAATGTCATCATGGTCTAATCATGTTTACTAAATACAATCATGTTCGCATTCATGTGTTTTCAAAAGTATTATTATTATTATTATTATTATTATTATTATTATTATTATTTCATATATTTACGTTAAGTAGTTTTTTTTAAATCTTAACATTGTATTTTCATTTAAACATAAAGTCCTATTTATTGTTCTAATATTTGTTATATTTAAAAATTATTGATTACAAACAATTACATTCCTAAATCCGATTTTTTTCATTTTGTTTACTATTTCTAATGATTAGTTAGTAGTTTATAAAATGTACTTAAACTATTTATAACCTCATCACTTATTATAATGTATATATGTATACAGTCGCATTTCTTTTCGGTATATCATGAATGTCGATAAATATTTGCGCATTATTTTGTGTGTGTAGATATATATATATATATATATATGTATATATATACATATATGTATATATATACATATATGTATATATATAAATATATATATGTGTGTGTGTGTATGTGTGAATGTTTGTTTGTATTTGTTAAAATTAAAGATGGATATATAATGATTTCGATCAGAACAAATATCAATAATAGTAGAAATTGTTTGTTCAATAACAGCTGAGAGGAAAATCGAATTTTCGAGCAGGAAATATCGACCATATACGTGTTATACATGGATACATTCAACACGTATTTTTATGAGATATTTTTGCCATAATATCCATGATTTTGTTGCCTTTATTATTTTCTAAGAAAATCAATATACGTGAATTCTTGTAAAATACAGAAAAATATATTAATAATTTTTGCGTCATCCTATTTTTAATAAAATATTTGCAACTTTATGTTCTTACACATGTCATACATCCAGCGAATTCATTGACAACACAGTTGCGGTCAAATACACACACAAACACACACACCCACACCCCCACACACACACACACACATATATATATATATATATATATATATATATATATATATATATATATATATATATATATATATATATATATATATATGTAAGGGGGTGCGTCTCGTTAAACCCAACTACATAAAAATGTTTTTTTCCAATTCTGCTGGTACTCTTCTTTTCTATTCACCGTGTGATATTTCTATTTTCAGATGGTAGACTATATCGTATGGCGCCCATTTTTATCTAGCGCATTCTATCAGTCATCGCTAGGCGTAGTTGTTGTTATAGTTTTTGTTGTTGTTCTCGTTGTTTTTGTTGTGTTGTTGTTGTTGTTGTTTTTTTTGCTGTTGTTGTCGTTGTTCTTTCTCTAGGCTTATGTTTGTGCAGGATAAATTCTATTTCATTTTATACTGATTTTATAAGCAGGTGTAAGGTGGCAAGAGGCGGATTAGTTTTCAGTTTTGATTTTATTATTTTATTTTTTTATGTTATATTGGAGTAGCCTGAGCACCCAGCGTTGCGTGGAGGGAATATCTGTGTTGAACAAAATAAAATTAAAAATAAAAAGTTGTGCCTGATGTGCCTACCGTGATTGTGATGTCACGGGTGGTCGAAATAAAGTATTTTACCGATGTTGTCAACGCGAAGGATGAATGACTTGCAAAAATTGTCAGCGTAAAAATCAACCTTCCTTGTACAAAAGTGTCCAGTTTAAGGTGAATGTTTTAATAGTTTGGGCCAATTTTTCGATATTTGTCGTCCGGATGGTCCCGCTTCAAAGCACTCCGATCTCGTGAAAATCCGTTGATTGAGTCAAAAGTTTTAGGCAGACATACGAACATACATACATGAATACATACATGCATACATACATACAGTCATACATACAGTCATACACACACACATTTAAACAGACAGGCGTGATTTATTTTATAGATTTATTAATGTGACGTTATATATTATTAAGTTATGTCGTGTGTGCACTTGTTAAGATATGTAATTTTAGTATTGTTAGAAGTGTTCTTATTTTGGATTGCTGTATGTATTTATTATGAGAGGTATGGGATCGTTTAATGGCGCTATTATCTGCGAAATGGTAGGTTAATAGTCGAAAAAATGTTGTTCTGGTGTAATCAATATACGCATGATATCAACATTTAGATTAGGTTCGCAGATATTTTTCCAAGAGGCATTTAAATTGATATACTACATTATTTTGGTTTAGTGTGGAGTTAGTATTTTTATAAATTTTACTTATTAGATTGATGGTTTAAAATTAAGTATAATATATTATTTTTTTATTTTTATTTTTACAAGGTTCTCACCACTTATCAAGGGCCGGAAGCCACTCAGGGATAAGGGTCATTGCAAGTACCGTATGTACGTGTTGAGTTTTAATAAAGTGTTTACTGAAGTGAAGGGGGCGGTTGATTAGGAATTTAGTTCTGTTCAATGGGTTTGGTGATTTTTTTTTTTTTTCATTTATTTCGTAGTTAATATGTATTTTTTTAAATATTTTATTTCTTAGTTAATATGTAGTTGTTATTTATATTTTATCTTGATGACATTTTTGTAGGGGTTATTCTTTATTCTGGATAGGGTTTAAATAGAATTTCCTGTGTTTATTTCCGATTTGTTAGGGAAATTATATTTTACTAGGGTTCTTTTATGTTTCTTATTTTTGTACATTATTTGTCGGTTTGATGCTCTATTAGATGAACGAAGAATCGGCTGTTTATGATTGCAGTTTTGTATTTTTGTTGGGATTCTCCGTTTAAATTCATGGAGATTGCATTATTTGTGGAGTTATTTGTTGAGGTTGAAACTTGCTGTTACATTACATTTACTCATTTATGATAGACCAAACACCTACACACAATTTACACCTTTTTTCATTTGTTTCGTGATTTGCGCTTGACTTATTCACTGCACTATCTCGTCTAAAAACACTTTGCCCTGATAGCAAGACAGGGTCAAGCGGAGAAATTAACAGAATAATGTAAACTTATTTAGTAATATAAAAGTTATGATAATTTCATTTAAACTATCATAATTTTGTAAAATTTCGTTATTTAAGTTTGGTACAAGGCAGAATTATTTGAAATTCAGGCACGTATCATAAATATGTTTGGATATTGTTATACTAAATAATCCTAAAACTTATTTAGACAAAGATAATTGTCCCAGAAGCCTTTTAAACATGTGCAAATGTTTTATTCCGCGAAACAAAAATGGCGGGAATGGTATTTTTGTGGGGGCATTTAAAATCCTGTTTAAAATATTGAAACAGTTGTATCATCTTCTGCTTTGCATATGATAAGATTTAAGCTTTCTTTCCTGGAAAAAAAGATGCAGAAGTATAATTGATTTTAATAGAATAAAATTCGTGAAAAAACACAATTTAGTTTTTCTTACATCTTTTGGCCGTGCACTTAAAAAATTAATATAATGCACAACGCTTAATATTCTCTGATCATATTTATGTACTATAAGTGTCTGAGTGATTTTTGGTGTATATCATACGAATTTCAAAATAAAATTCAGATTTTGATCTATTACCTGCTTTAGTGAACAATGTTCAATAATATTACGATGTAGACTAAAGAAAATATTGACTAATACTCAAATAATAAATTACCGTAATAACTATTTGCAATAGTAAAATCACATTGTTTAATAGAGTTATGTAATAATGCATGGCTACTAATTATGGGTAGTGAATACGACGAAATAGGAATCAGTCAAGAAATGGGAAAGTGAGTTTCGGACGACGACATATTAAGCGAAAATATAAAAAAAAAACATAAAAATATATGTTATTGCCCCCCCCTCAAATAATAGGCAGATAAAATCAGATTATAAGAAGCAGCGATTATGCTGGATGACTACTAAGTAGGCCTAATATACATTATGATTAATATATGATATAAAAATAATTGCAGTTTTATAAAGGTGTATAACATTGAATAAATGAAAATATACATTGTTTATTATAAATCTTTTTTTTTAGTCGGATTATAATATTCATGTATTTAGATAATTATCCACTACAACAAATATTCCAAATGAGAAGGGAGGACAAGTTTCAGATATTTTTTTTTTAGTTGTCTTCCTTTCGTTTTGACGATGCGTGGTGAATTTCGAAAACATCATTTAAATGAATAGCATCCATTATACAGAAATAGTCTCTTCCTGATCTACATCAATGACCTCCCTAAACACATACTTAAATCATTCGTTGACATCTATGCCGATGACAGGACCATCTGCGGCAACACATCAAAGGTTGTTAATAACAAAGTTCTCTCTGATTATCTCTCCTCTGATATCGACAGAGTGGTTCAGCGGGGGAAGACGTGGCTGGTTACCTTTAATGCATCTAAGACGAAACTCCTATCCTTACATCATCAACGCTCTGATCCCCATCTATCATCAATTGTGATGGATGGCTCTCGTCTGGGAGAGGCCACGTGTTTTGACAAGCTTCTGCGTTTGACCTTTACTCCTGATCTGAAATGGAACACGTACATCAAGTCTGTTGCCAAGGTCGCTGGAAAGATGGTGGGATCCTTCTACCGCTCCAGAAGATATCCCACCTACAGATGCAATTCTCTACCTATAAAAAAGCCAAGTACGTCCAAGGATGAAGTTATGCTGCTATATCTGGGCAGGAGCTGCTAAAAATAGCCTATCCTGCCTTGACAGAGTACAAAATAGACTTCGTGGCTTAGTGGGGGATGCCCTTTAATCCACCCTGCAACCTCTCTCCCACAGAAGAGACGTTGCGAGCCTATCCTTGTTTTATCTTTATTTCCATGGCATGGGCACATCTGAACTCCAATCTCTGGTCCCCCCTCGCCAATCTTTTACGAAAAACACCCGTCTAGCTGAATCCACTGTGAAAAATTTTCCCCACTATATATCTGTGCCTAAATCAAAACGTGGATTCCATGAACAAAGCTTCTTTCTTAGAATTGTACGCCTGTGGAACTCTGTTCCGTCTACCTGCTTCCCACCTTACAACTTGTGTTTGTTCAAGTCCAACGTTAACAAATTCCTAATGAACCGCCCCCTTTAGTAAACATTCATCAAATCTCCACACTAAAGTAATGTACTTGCAATAACCCTTATCCCTTATTGGCTTCCGGGCCTTGCTAATTGTCGACCATTATGTAAAAAAATACAAAATAATTATGAGAATAATATGTCATTTACGAAGTCATGACGTCTCTAATATCTTCGTTTCTTCATTAATTTTAAAATATTACGATATGTTTATGAACAATAAAGCTTTTGGTATATATTTGTTATGGATATTGTGCAAAAAAATATCTCCTGGTGATGTAAAATCGCGCGTATTGTGGGCGTGTGAGAAAATGAGCAGCACTCGTATGTTAGCGGACTAGAGAAACCATCAGCACTAGCAACAATAGCACATATGAAAATTAAGGAAATGTGCACGCACTAACGTTACGGAAAGAAGGAGTAAGAAAAAGGAAAAACATGAAAGTACATACACGAATAAAAGAAAAGCAATCTGTATACAGGGGAAGGTGGACGTTTCAAGTCGAAGGAAAGGGTAATTTTTATTGCATGAGGGAGCGGGGAGAGATAAATAAATGAAACACGTCATGTAACAGAGCGTTTTAAGACACGTATTTGTGAAAAAAACATTTAAAAGATAATAAAATGCGCGATTTTCGAAAAAAAACACAAATAAAGCATTTCATTTATATTTAGAAAATGTCATGTCCGATTTTTATTACTTTGATTTTATAGTATAGCACGGTTTCATATTAAAAGACACTGGGATTATATAACCACTGATGAGGGAGACAGAGACATTTATACAGTTCTTATATTTCTAGCGACTTTATATAGATATAATTTATACAAGTTCTGTAGTGATGCAGATGTATACAAGTTGTTAACACAGAGGAGGGGAGATGCATGATCCTCGAAAGATTACACAAAGTTCATTACAAATGATGTACACATTACCTTTTGGGTGTTGAAAGGTAACACATGACAACAGTTACAAAAGCATAATGATGAGTCTTTATTTATTAGACCGATCGAATGCTGTCAGGAATTCACATTTGGATCTACATGGTTAATCTGCTACTCCTTCGCTTTCACAGGGTCAGCTGATTACTGACTGCAAACTGACTGACACTCAACTGTCTCTGACTCACCAGAAGACTAACTCTGAAATTCGGACCGATAGAACTATATGGAGAACTGGGCTTTCTCTATGACGTCAGAAATGCGTTTTTTTTTCTAATTCACGTGGCTAATAAAGTTTGTCCAAAAGGCACTTCTGCAAACAAAGACTCCTCCCCTGATCTAATATTAACCTAACCTATTTTTAATTTGTATTGTACATTCTTTTTAGCTGACATTTTTAATATTCATTTTTATAAAATGATTAATAATCAATTATTTCTACCATATAAACAATATTAAACTATTTCTAATAAAGTTAACAAGATAGCTTTTTTACATTCCGATTTCTAGCATTCTATTTCTTAACTTTGCTTACAAGGTTCGATTCTCGGCTTATCTAATAATCTTCTTATTTATATGGAATGGAGACATGCATCTGCATGTAACATTTTTTTTTTTTGCAGTGGTACTAAACACTTGTTGACCGGCGTGGATTAGCTGTGTCGAAACGCTTAAGAATTAACATGCATGGTGCAGTATACTATTTGAAAATTTATTATATTTTGTATTTTTTACTTAGAACCTTAATATGAAACCTCGAAATATGTAATTTACTCTATAAAACATGCCATCTTAAATGCCGGAAAATGACCAGAGATTATATCGGTGAAAACCTTGTTAAAACAACATTCAATATCGGGAATGTAGTTAATTTAATTGAAATAATACGAACAAGCAGTTCCTCATGTCAATAATTTAAACCTGGCAGGAAACCATTCTTTAAACTTATATTCCAAAACATATTATCATTAGAAGTTTGTTATTTTTCAATGCCTGCCTCTGAGATTGAATACTTCAATTGACGGATTGGGATTTTATAAGAAACATTTCATCCATTGAAACGGCAGTTGTGTTTATCAGTTTTTTTATTTTTACAGTACCGAGTTGATCTACAATACGAACGTTCGAAAAAAGTATCACGTCGCTGAAGAAAGCTAGTTTCATGTAAAAACCAGACGAAAAGTCGAAAATATCGCGTCACGCTTAGATTAGCTTACCATTTAATCGATGGATTTTAATGTTTTGACCTGTCATCAAATCTTTATTCGTGAAAGCGCTTTCGATATATATATATATATATATATATATATATATATATATATATATATATATATATATATATATATATATATATATATATACGATGTTAACATAGAGGTTATTGGGGGTTTCACATTGAGATAGACATATATCTGGTCAAAACAAAAATTATTCATCGAAGTAAGTACAATCTGTATCGACTCAATTAACCCAACGCATGACCTGGGCGTTTATGCTCGTAACGTACAAAAACAGTGCGTTCTGTTGGCGAGTAAGTCGCTGAAGGCGTTTTGATTATTGCCTATATATTTTAAGCATTTCTCAAGAAAAACACTTGTCGAGATTCTTAAAACGTTGATATCTTCAAGAGAAAACTCTGAAGATTATTGATAAGGTAGAATTCCAAACCCATCCTGTCTTACTTTTGCAAAGTCGGTTTACCAACGGTCGCTCGAGCACCGGCCTGATTGAAACTCGGGCATCTGTTGAATACTGCTGGGTTTCGTTTTCGAATCCTCTGGTGGAGTTCCTACATTTCTTCATATTACTGCTTCTCCGTCATTATTTCGCTGGTATTTAAATTATTGTGCTAGTTGGGAAACGTTGCAGACCACAAACCAGTATGCATGAAAATTTGTTGGTGCAGCCGTGCTTGGGGGAACCTCGTGGAATTTCGTTAGGGTCTTACCACTGAGCTGAGTCTAGTTAATTGTCGAATAAAAGAAACACTACATATCATAACTAACAACCTCGTCAAGAGATGTGTCGTTACAGAAAGGAAATAAGACACTTTATAACGGCGGTTCACTCGTGTATATGTGTAGTATTCGGAATCTCAGCTTAAATGCTATCTAGGTAGATGGATTAATAGCAAACTATGTAGGTATATTTTCGATTCTCATCAGCGAGTTTAGTGGGATCACAGAAGGTTTAATTTGACATCCGTCAAACTGAAGTCACCTTTTGTAAATCTAGTAAGAAGCACCCTAAATTAGGGGTGACGTGCACCGGAAATTAGGGGTAACGGGAAATGTGATCGTAGGGTACCGGTTGGCGACTGCATGTGAGATTGTTTTCGGCCTGCAGATGGAACAGACAGTAAGTTAGGATCTCTCCACAGCCATCAGGATCCATGTTAGACTTACCTTTAATAAAAGAATTAAAGCTTCAAATACATCGCGTGGTATCCATGCATCTGCAGCAGTAAGTACCACGCGCCATGAGATGGCAGCCCAGCCACAAGAAGATATCATCCGGTGGACAAGGCAAGCAGGTATGTGTACATTTTATATTTGCGTATACATGTCGAGACATTTGAAGGCAAGTAACGGTGTAAGGATTGAACACACACATACCCAGAAAATATATGTAAGAACGCACATACTTTAAAAGTACTCTTAAAAGTAAAAGTAAAAACAAATGTAAAAGAGAATAGCAACAGGAACGTTTAATGAGTAGAAGAAATAAATAATAGAAGGCCACCAAAAGTCCATCTTTAACATATGCTCAAATCGTGAGGCACGTATTTTTACACTTTTCTTTTATTCACATCTTACTCAAGTGGTTGAAAAAACACCATATACATAACTCCCAATTCAGAAGCTGGTACTTGTACAGTTGTCCATGTATTAGCTTGTACGTTCTTAATAGATCTTTGTCAACATCTTATGACCGATCGTTATGCTAATTATTTTAAAAAACACATATTGTGATGTGCGTTGCGTACTGGTTTCTGATATTAGAAGTTATTTGTTCAGCTTCCTGTCGATATTTTTTTATTGGAACTGATTATTTAGTTTGCACGTTTGCTTTTTTTTATCTTTGGTTCGACGTTTCTAAAAGTAGACAAAGTTGTTTTAAAACATTTGTACTATAAACCACGTGGAGGTGCAAAAAAACTCATTTGATAATAATATAAAAATGTAAGGTATTATGAGGAATACTTGTTTGGAAATATATCATTTGAAATCAAAAAAAATAAATGTTCTGGGGCATACTTTTTCAACCATATATATATATATATATATATATATATATATATATATATATATATATATATATATATATATATATATATGTGGGTGTGTGTGTGTGTTTGTGTGTATACATACATATATGCATAAATATATATATATATATATATATATATAAATATATCTATACATCAGAAGAAGAAAAGATACCCCCTTTATCCATTAACAATGGAATAGTAATGCCTCTAAATCACTTTGAGGAGTGTAACTATTCAGCAGATATATAACCTCTAGAAACTTACCCAGTAACATTAACTAACCACGTGAGGTTGCCGAAATACCTAGATTAGGACCCAGGCGAGTAGCAAACCCTCTCAGTGCTGACGGACGCAATAAATCGTTCCAGATCATCCATCTAGAAGAAGGAAAACTCTTAAACTAAATTAAAGGGGAGGGAGACCTCTTTAGGCTTGGATGACTGCCTTCTTAGAGCTTGTGACTCAAACAAATTACCGGTTTGCAAACCTACACTGCTTAAGGAGTAGATAGGTCCTGTCTAACGCCCGGCTTCCAGACTCCTTCTTTGCCTATCAGTGAGGCGCAGAGACACTATCACAATGATTCGAGGGAAACACCCGGAGATAGATCTTGCTTCTTGTCTAAAGCAACGATCGCCGTTTTTCCGCACCCCCTAAAACTGGGCACCTGGGATTGCTTGAGCACTATATACACCTTAGCAATTAGATTGGGTTGACCTTCGTCTGATCGGTTGAGGGTACCGGGTTGACAGTTTCTGGGTCATGTTTCCGACTGTTAGTACAGGGCGCTAACACTTTGGTAGCGCTTAGAGCGGCTTCTCCATCAACAGTTGTATAATATCGGGATGTTTGTAGTACCGTGTCGCGCATGGAAAGGGGCCCTGAACTAATTCCCGGCGGGCTATCCTGATGCCACAATCCTAGTTGAAGCAAGGTCAGCTGATGATCTACTTGTGGAGCATTTCTTATACTCTGCATAAGCTCTTGTTTTGCTCCCCCTTATATAAACTCAAACTCTAATAAATATGACGACGGTACAATCTTAAAATAAACTTAAACCAGGCTTAGTGTAAAACTAATCCAAATAGTCTCCTTGCTTGCATTCACTAATATCCGTTGGCTTAGAACTAATTTAGCTGATGTTGAAGCATTTCTCCTAATAAATACCCAGGATATCTTAGCACAGAATGAGGCAACCTACACTCATCCATCCCCTCTAACTACTTTAACATGCCGATATCTCCCACTCTGCCGTAAGGACTCTGACAGACATATGCACGGACTTGGAGTTTACATTCGTAATACCCTTCCCTTACTAGATAAAAAAACTAGAATGGAATGGCCAAGCTTAATGTGCTTTAGAGTAAACATTCAACACGACATTAGCTACTTTTATTTTCCCTACCGCATTCTCTGTACCGGATGCTTGATTCCGCATCTTCCCCATGCTATATAGCACCTTTTCTACTCTCCTGATGAGAAGTATGAGGCTGCGAAATGCCCTGGCATAAAGAGTCCCTTCTATACTCCAAATTTTACCCGTATACCATTATTAAATAAATGGTCCATTCTATATCTACCAAACGAAATTAAGATGAATTATAAAATATTGACGGAAGCTTTATTGAATTCTAAATAAATAAAGAGAAGCTTGTATATAGAATGATATATATACAATTATATATGTTCTTTAATATAATATTGAGAATCAGGGGTATATGTATCATGGCTAAATAGGGGGTGTATTGTTGCTGCGTGGTAATTTATTTTCTACACCAGTCTTTTCTATACCTACAGATGACCATACCTTCCCCTCTTTTTACAACACCGAAGAAAATGTATTATTTACAGTTCATGCATGCGAAGAAAGTACATATAGTCGTGCCCCTTTACAGTGCATACACTATGCATCTAAGGAAGCACAAGAATTCGTTATTATATTTATTGAAAAACTAAAACTTAAAAAAGAAAAAAAAATTGACACAAAAATAAAACAAACAATTCTATGGTGTTTTGACATATGCACCTGAGGAAAAAATAAATTATCCTTTTTCGCACTCTGTAAGACAATTAAAAATACAAAACTCTGGTAATAGCTTTCTATATTCACTCTATATGAGTATTGTAAAGTATTACTTATTTATTTGTGTCTATGAATACAACATGATAAAACCATAACTCTAATGCGATATTTTAAAATTAATGTTAGACGCGATTATTTATTTCGTTCCCGATGACTCCTTTGAAAGACGTCACATCCCCATTGTGTTAGGTAGCACCGTATTTACTCTTCTTGCGAGAAGCATTAGACTTCGAAATATCTGGTTAAAAAGAGTGCCCTTTATTCCCTAAATAATTGGTTGAATATCATTATTAAAAAAATGATCAATTCTATATTTCCCATATATAGTGTGTGTGTGAATTCATCTTCCACACCTATCGTCTCGTATGTGCACACACACACACACACACACACACACACATATATATATATATATATATATATATATATATACACATATATATATATATCGCACACTAAATAAATATTTACACTGTAATTGAGAGAAAAATAAGTATGTATTTAAGCTTTTCAAGCATAAATTTATCTCTTATAAATCTTTTTTTTTTGGTCATCGTACATCGACCATTGTTTATTTTTCCCTATATAAACAACGGAATCAGTCTTCTCTGCACCTCGCACGAGACTTGTGCCGTCACTTTTTCCCTAATCTTTTCCATCGAAGATATATGTGATTGCGGTCTAGTCGACCCTGAAACAAGATCAGCGATGCAGCAAAAGAAGAAGCAGGCGTTGTCAGTGACCTGAATGATCCACTGACCTATTGGCACTGCTCGCCGCCCTTTAACAGTGATCGTGAAAGATCAGAACACTGCTGAACTAGTCATTATTTCCTTCTTCTTTTACGAAGTTGTATCAATAAGACGGGGGGCGTTGAAAAACGAACAGTTTTTGGTTGAGGAAAAAGAAAAAGAAATAACGATGGTTAAATGGCAATAAATCCTCTATATGTTTTCCAGCCAGAATATAGTTTGGCCTCATAAAAGAATTAAGAGTAAGCAAATTCATCGAAACTTTAAATGCATATTTATAAACGAAATTATAAATGGAATTCTCTCTCGAATATGTTTAAGGACAATGTCCACACAATATTGCACACGGCCTTATCCCCGATTCGGAACATAGTTCTTTTTTATATATAATCACATAATTTAACGAGAACTCGTACTGGGACCATACATGTTTCAGGTCGAAATTTGAAAACAGTATTCGAGTAACCGTATGAATGTAGGAATTCAGATTTTGTTATCAATAAAGATTGTTATATATAGCGTTCCTATTTTCAAGTTCTTGGATAGTATTCGCCTAATGATGTAGAAAGAGATAAACGTAAATATTGACAATAAGCTCTGATTACTAGAGCAACTATAGCAATCATTCAGCTATAAATAATGGACACTTTCAAAATAACACAACCTAATATAGTCATTAAGTTCATGCAAAGTAAAAAACAACAACAATATAGTATATAAATAGAATGACTAAACTTATATATTAGAACTCAAATCGCGTGAATATCATGTCAAAATTTCAAACAAAACCTTTTCCTCAACCAAAAACTGCTCGTTTTTCAACGCCCCCGTCTTTTTGATACAACTTAGTGAAAGAAGAAGGAAATAATGACTAGTTCAGTAGTGTCCTTATCTTTCACGATCACTGCTAAAGGGCGGCGAGCAGTGCCAATAGGTCAGTGGATCATACAATCAAACAAAACAAAACAAATATATGAGTAAGCTCGAACTAAATGACTTATATTTGTTTGTTTGTTTGAAAGTTTTGACATAACTCAACTAAACCTCTCAATATATAGGGAAATTAAATTCTTGCTCACTGTTAGCCAGATTTGATGAAAATCTGAAGTAAGAAGTAATTCGAAGTGATATTTCTTTACTTATGAAATTCCGCCATCATCATGTAACACGCATTTTCCTGTCTACGGAGAACTTTCTCGTTCTGTTCTGTCGCCTCTTGGATCTTCCGACCACTCTGTTGTATCAATCAGGATAAAAATGAAATTTAATAAGTCCCCAGACGTACTTCTTCATCGTACAGTATATCGATACACTAAGGCTGACTGGGATAGCTTCCGTACATTTATATCGGATCTACATCTCCATTCCATGTTTTAAAAGGAGGTGTCCTCTATAGTATCAGGCTTGACGGAATGGTTAATTGTAGGTATACACCGTTTCATACCCTCGAAAAAGTTTCAGCAAAAACCTAACAGCTAGCCATGGTTCTCTCCAGAATGTGCTGCTGCCATTGCGCACAGAAATCACCTTTTCCACTGCTTCCAACGTAATAGATGTATGGAAACGTACGCCGCTTTCAGGACTGCCAGCAACCATGGTAAGAAAGTAATAAAGAACGCAAAAGAGTTGTATGCTCAATCCGTTAAGTCCAAAGTAGCTGAGCAGCGGCTTGGTTCCCACCAGTTTTGGCAAATAGCAAACAGAATCCTGAACAGAAGCGTGTGCGCTATCCCAACTATTATCAATGGGCCTGAGGTAATCTCGTCAGCATCAGACAAAGCCTGGCGGTATTCCAATTATATTACTAAAAAAAACTTGAACTAGCGCCCATACTTACAAAATTGTTTAAACGTTGTCTTAAGGAGAATAGTTTCCCATCTCCCTGGAAAATTTCATCAGTATGCCCTGTATTTAATAATTCAGATGATCGCTCATCCCCCTCTCAGTACAGGCCAATAAGTCTCCTGTGCATCATGAGTAAGTTGCTGGAATCTGTGTTAAATACAGAAGTAATCAACCATCTACAACAAAAATAACCTTCTTAGTGACACTCAATATGGTTTCCGTTCTGCTAGATCTACAGCAGATGTGCTTACACTTATATTTAATAGGATTAGCAAATCTCTCAACGGAGGCTACCTTTCTACGGCAATTGTTCTTTACATGCCTAAGGCCTTTGATAGGGTATGACATAAAGGTTTACTTCATAAGATTTCTAGCAATGGTATAGCTGTAAATGTCTTCTCAATTATTAAATAATTTCTTTCTGATAGGTTCATAAGAGTAATAGTGGAGGGGCAAAAATCAGAAGCTCACAGTATTAATGCCGGTGTCCCTCAGAGGTCCATCCTGGGCCCAACTCTTTTCATGATCTACATTAATGATCTTCCAAAAAACATCCTTACATCATTTGTAGACAGTTATGCTGACGACACTACCATTTATGGTAGCACATCTAAGACAGCAAACGACCAAGTTCTCTCCGATTCTCTCTCCTCTGATCTTGAGCACGTAGTACAATGGGGAAAGGGGTGGCTGGTTACTTTTAATGCATCTAAAACCAAGCTTCTCTCTTTACATCATCAAACTTCTGATCCATATCTGGCATCAATTGAAATGAATGACTCTTGTCTTCAGGAGGCCTCAAGTTTTGACAAGCTTCTGGGTTTGACCATTACTCCTGATCTTAAATGGAACAGCTACATCAAATCTGTTGCCAAGGCCACTGGAAAAATGGTGGGATCTTTCTATCGATCCGGTAGATATCTCACTGCTGATAAAATTCTCTATCTATATAAGAGCCAGGTACGTCCAAAAATGGAATACTGTTGCCACATCTGGGCAGGAGCTGCTAGAACGGACTAGTCCTGCCTTGATAGAGTTCAAAATAGACATCGTAGCCTCGTAGGAGAGGCCTTTTCTCTTCCCTGCAACCTTTATCTCACAGAAGATATGTTGCGAGTGTGTCTCTGATGTATCGTTATTTTCATGGAAATGTTCGACTGAGCTTCAGTCTATGGTCCCCCCTCGCCAAACCTTCACAAGAGACACTCGTCTAGCTAAAAACACTAACAATAATTCACCCCACTCTTTATCTGTGCCTTAATCTAAACGTAGATTCCATGAACAAATCGTCTTTCTTAGAACTGCACACCTGTGGTATTGCCTTCCGTTTTCCTGCTTTCCGGCTGACTACAATATGCTTGTGTTCAAGTCTAACGTAAATAAGTTCTTGATGAGCCGTTCCATATAAGTTATCAAATTTACCGCATTTTCATTACTAATGATTACTATATTTTCCAATTTCTACTGTACCCTCTTTAACCCTTATCCTTGAGTTGCCTCTTGACCTTGATAATGTGGTAATGCATTTGTAAAAAAATAAAGCAACAAACAAACTTAGTCCTGCGTCATTGGTGATCGGGTTTTAGATATTTTATCGTGGACGTCATACTTACAAAACGGAGTGATGAGCTGAGTTATAATTCGAATCGTATTACTTCAATAAAATAACATAAACTTACGTTGTTAGAAACTGGCAAGGGACCTCTCCTTTGAAGCATTCATGTATTTCTTGGAAAATAATTCATAATCGGAATTATAGGGGAACACATACAAAGGGATTAACGAAATGGAAACTCATCTTGAAACGAACTACAAAATAATTACGTTGATATTTGCATCTTTGTATACTTTGTAGAACAATTACTTTATATTATGAACTTAGATTAGTTAGCCTGTGCTTCATCTATATTCATAGTATTTTAAAATATCATATTAAAAATCTTTTTTTATTATTTAAAGGCACTGTGTTTAGTACACTGTATATATTTACTTTACACATGCTTTTATGCCTAATCCAAATGTGTTCACACGCTGTTAAATCGATCATTTGTACCTCTATCATATTTTGCCGTACAATTGATAGATGTCGATACTTTCATTTTTACTAGCATTTTTCTTTTTAAACACTTTTTATTGTTAGCAAATAACAGTTAAAACCTGATATGTCACAGAAGTAGAATAACAGATATGTACGCAATGTTTTGCTTTAAAAATATTTTCTCGGTTCATAAGGAATCATATATCAACACACGGCTTACATTTGTATTCTATGTGTTCAACAGTATTAAAACAACATTTGGCATTGAGGTCAAATATGAATTCTTTGTTTCGCTTTTATAAAAATTATATGCAGGATTTATTAGTGTCTTTATGTGTTTGGCATAAACCGACATCATTATGTGATTCGTATTCTTATTAGTAACTCACTAAGTGTTTCCCGTTGTTTATCATCAAAGATTTCTCGTTAAGAACAAATTGCGTTGTTTTTCGAAATCTGAGTGATAACAAACGTCCCCACCTTTTCAGGAATCTGCCTTTTCGATAATATTTGAAAATAATTTGGTTTATCGCACATTTCTTTACATCTTTTTTCATTGGCAGAGATTATTAATCTACACTGGGATTTGGGTGAAAACAATTTTCTCCAACGTCGCATTTCTCTTCCCACCTAGCATTAGTGGTCTAGTTATTGCATTGTCTCGTTGCTGCTCCCAACTTGTCCGATTTGTCGATAATTAAGTGCGGTGCCAGTTCATGCCGGAACTTTTAGTGGATAGGATAAGCTTGTATTCATAGACTTTCGTTTTTTTTAATTCAATATAATGTTTTATTTGTTTTTCACTTGTGTAGCATTTTGAATGTTACATATGAGCTACAGGCGCTAGTGTATTATTTTCTCGTTTCAAGTTTATTTTATCATTCCGACTGTTTTCATAATTGGTATATTTATCTTTTATCTTCCAAACCATCACCGTTATTCCAATCCTCCCCATTCATATTTCATATTTTTACAACATTGTTTCTAGTGATCCTCTATTATTACTGCATCCTGGGCTTTCTTCATCTCCCATATCCCTTTCAGTTCTATTGCCATCTCTTCTGTAAATCTTTGCTATGCAATCTGTGATGCAATATAACGATGAAACTACGATCTGCATGCTTTATTTCCTGTTCAGTATTATGATATAAGATCCTCCTGCTTGAATTGGTTTATCTATTTAAATGTGTATGTGCCACAGTTTATTTTTATATATTCCAATTTAATTACTGCTGCCGGTTTGCGCTTCCATTAATTGTCTATTATGCCTCAAGTTCCAGATAACACAAAAGTTGTTATAAAAAATCACTGATGCCGAGCGTGATTACTACTACTAATACTAATATAATAATAATGATAATAATAATAATTATAATAATAATAATAATAATATTATTATTATTATTATTATTATTATTATTATTATTATTATTATTATTATTATTATTATATAGTTTTAAATAGGTCATGTTCCACATGCATGCGAAGTGTATTTTATAGATTTGTTCTTGCAAAACTAGCATAATAAACATTTAAAATTTCCATTGAAGTAAAACTCACATAATGAGGCAAACTAGGAACATACCAATTGTGAATGTGCGGAAAAATTATAAATGCATTTAAGTTTCTGTATATATGGTTTTATTTGCCAGGTGTATATATTAAAAATGTTTTCTTATATGCTCAAGCTATATGCATAAATATATATATATATATATATATATATATATATATAAAGAGAGAGAGAGACAGAGAGAGAGTGAGATGAGAGATGTTACACTATAGTTTTACTAGCTAAACAACGACGCAGCCCGGAAGAGCCATGAAAGTCAACGAACCGAAGTCCAAGACGCGAGTATATATATATATATATATATATATATATATATATATATATATATATATATATATATATATATATATATATATATATATTACATATATATTTATACATATATATGTATATTTATATGTATATATACTTATTTATATGTATATATATATATTTACATATATACATATATATATATATAATAAGTAGTAAGTAAATAACTACCTAACTATACCTATGTATTGAGCACTATTGAAGTAAATACTTAAAATTTTCGCATAAAATTATACTTTTCATATTGATTTATGTGATTAAATTAAGTTGTAATATATATATATATATACACGTATATATATATATATATATATATATATATATATATATATATATATATATATATATATATTACATTGAAAGACCGATAATGTACGCGTGGAAGCCAGACAACATAACATGCAAAATAATTTTAAACTATCAACTTATTTAAATTTATACGCCTTCATCAGCATATTTTTTTGTTTTTTGTTCCAAGCGTTGTCAGTAAACTTCCTAGCTTATTCTATACATTTTTCAATTTAAAATTCAAATTCAATCAAATTTCCCAGCACAAAATATACTACCCTGAATTGTAAGTAATGTTGCGAAACAAATAACAGCACGTCTGAATGCAAAAACTTGTTTTCTTCAAATTAAGATCATAGTGTTATGCTGACGAACACGTATAGCACTGAAATATATTAATTTTTAAACAACTTTATACATAAAAAATGAATATATTTTAATTCGGCTTCCAAATTTATTTCTTACGTATTACAATTTAAAATTCCAATTCAATAAACCCTTACAACACGGAAATATTATTCCTAATACACACAGACACACACGCCCCCCATATATATATATATATATATATATATATATATATATATATATATATATATATATATATATATATATATATATATTCAACGAGCCTTCAATTGGTCGGTTTTTAACATGATTTAACTATTGTCAGAGACTAGAAAATTAAGTATGCTATTGCAATACATGTTATGTGATAAAACGCGAATTTGTTCTGATTTCAGATTCACAGAAACATATACTGCAGAATTAACAACATACGTTTTATTTAAATCTTTATTGTCATAGCTGGTAAATTATAAAGTGCAATCTGGGCGTTAGTGCACTTTGCAAGTCAGATATGATATAAATAATATTTTAACTAAAAAAATATAATATGCAAGAGAAACAGATGGAATGCTTCAAAATCAATTTAGACCATCTAACCCGAATTGTACATCAGGTGGACACAGGAAAAAATGTCTGAGAACTTTTTGAATATACCTCGTATTACTATCTCATCATGTATTCTAAAAGTATATAAACTGCGCCAAACGCTTTATAGCAGATTAGTAAAATATCAATATTCCAATAAATATGTCACAACAAAATGAAAATTATAACATCAAACGAATGTTTTAATGTTAGTTATTTCCAAGAATTTTATTAAAATTGATTCGATATTCACGAGGTTATATTTTATTCTTTATTGTGGAATTTACGTTGCACATCACTTTATTGCATGTCTCTTAAAATGTTGGTTTAGGGCAAAATTACAATCATGCGAACTTATTTCATTATTATATTTTTTTCTGTCAAATAATAAGGAGAAAAAGCACATCCTAGTTGCAAAGCTTACAATAAATGTAATATGTATGGACATATCCCCCATTTTTTAAGTGACTTAAAATACTATTTTATCCCTCGGGAAAGTTCATTGTTTGATCTCAAAAAGGAGTTATGTCTTTAGCAATATAAACTATATTCTCCACACGGCATATTTGGAAATAAATTGCTCTCCTCCGTTTTGTAATTTGTTCCTCCTTCTCTTTTTAATAGTGGCCAGCGATGCTCAATGTGGTTAAGGTCTGGCGAACACAGTGGTCATGCCATGAGAGTTTCTCCAAATAAAACAACATATTCTAGGAAGGTTGCAGACGCCCAAACAGAATGGGTTAGCGCATTGTTGTACATAAAGATCATCTGATTCGACGTGAAAATGGTTGGTCATCTAGCCATGATGGCAGATGTTTATCCAAAAAGGCCAGCATAGCTGGTAAGATTTAACCCCTCTAGACCTCGAAATCGTCCAACCAACTCATCCCAAATGATTCTTGCAAAAACAGGATGAATCCATCTCCTCGTTGACGAGTTACACTGTACAGGGTTTCAGTTCCATTCGAGTTCCCAATTTTGGCGAATCCATCCGGACCGTCAAGTGTAGCACGGGCCCCATCTGAAAAAAGGAAACGTTTGAAATCATTTTCATGTAATTCTGTGCCCAAGTATTTCGTTATTTTTCTGTGCTGTTTGCTCAATGGATGCATTGTGGATGATGAGGTATGTCTGGATCTTAGAGCGATTACAGCTCTTACCAAAAATGGATACACTGGTGCTGTTTGGATTTCAGTTGATGCCCCTAAAATTTTCCTTGTCTCCCGATGTGAAAGGATTCTTCTGATGTCCTTATCCTTTCTAGATTTTGTGTTTGGGTTGTTCAGGAATTTAGCCAAGATGTTTTGACAATTTCCAGCTCAACAGCTAAATCTTTTATGAATAATTTTCTGCAAGTCCAGCAAAAATACTTTCCTTTTTCTAACCGTTTATCTCTCCTTTTGGGCATTTTAAATGACCTGCAATAAGGCAAAGGCCATCATAAATTATTTAATAATGGCAAAAATGTCATAACTATATGAATATCGCATGGATTTGAATGAGATTTTGGGAAATAACTAACCTTGATTAATTAATAAGATTATACACTTTTTATATGAAGTATGTTTAGTGAAATATTGATATTTTACTAATCTGAAATAAAGCGATTGACACAGTAGATATACATATATATATATATATATATATATATATATATATATATATATATAGTTTCCGTATCGACGTACTAATGTTTTTAGCGGTAAAATATCTTTATCAGTTAACTTAGGTAACATTGAAAGCAATTGCATGTATTCATATACTACCGATGTTTCATGGAATTCAATGAGGTCCAACGTATATTTTATTGTCATGAATCAATTATATTGCAAATTTTTCAATAAAAACCATACATTTCTTGCAATAGTTGTGGACCAAAACATTGCATCGGAAGCAGCTTCACATTCAGCCGCTCATTCAAATATACATTTTACTTTATATTGTACTTTAGAGAACTTATTCTTAGTTCTAATAAATTAATTGATACCGTATTTGTTGAATTACATTTTACAATGCAAATATCAAGTGTCATTGATATATATATATATATATATATATATATATATATATATATATATATATATGGATCTGTGTCTGTCTGTGTTTCTTTGGATTCACCTTTCTTCACATTTGCCCGATGGTTAGCATCATGTTATAAAATCAATTTTTAGACACTGTGTTTGTTAATACTCTAAGCAGAAACATTAGTTTCTAATGTGCCCCTAACATATCAAATGAGATACTGCTACTTTCATACAGCAGGCCTTTCTACGTGCCCAGAAATATTGGCCTGAGTGCAGGTTTAAAATCAAAATTAATTATAATGGTCAAACGGTGCTCTGAAAGAAGCAATTCTGAACGAACTTCTGTCGTCAAAAATATAGTTATTATATGCGCTTGATTTTTCGCCTTGTGTAGAAAGAAAACGTCTCAAAAATCGACAGTTTATCTTTAATAGCATTTTTCGATAATCGATCCTCGATTATTAACAACGGCGTTGCGGAACAAAATCTAAGATCATTGCCAGGAACATAAAATACAGTTTTGTAAATTTCCAGATTAATCGCCCAGTTGTTTTAAAGTCCAATACGGAATGGCCCCACATACATAGATGACGGTTATTTTATATAATAAGATATTTAATATAGTTGAATTTTCATTTGTGATTACAAAGATTACTTTCACACAGATTTTAAAATGTATTTTATACGGTGAATATTATAATGGCAATGCAATTTTAAGATGACGATATATTACGTATTTACCACCTATATTTGCAGCAGAGGAACAATATATGTAGTAAATATCATTATGTCAATTCTTCCTCATTTTCTGCTAATAACTGATATCTATCAGAAAACTAATTATTGTAAAATCGCTTAAAATATTACACCTATGCTTTTGTACCGTAAGTGTCCTAACCATTCTTAAAATATCTAACTTTATGGTGGGTATCTGTCTCATTCTGGTGATACAATATTTACTTTAAAATGTCGTCTTTCAAATTACGGTTCATACGTTGTGTTACATGGCTATAGTACAGGTCTTTTAACAATGTACTGGCATTCCTCAAAGAGACAATCATTTGTTAAGCATTCAGTTATATGACCAAAACCAGAACAATTTTCATAGGCGTGACACGAGGGAGAAAAATAATATGCAGTCATAATAAGAAAGTGATAGACCTTAATTACATAAAATGGCTTTCCTTTTATCCTTTTCTCTCTTTCTTTTTATATCTACCTATCCCTTTCTCTCTACCTCTGTTTTTCTCTCTCTCTAATTACACACACACATATTTGATAGATACACGCACCCTTAACCATAAATATATATATATATATATATATATATATATATATATATATAGTCATCCACATACAGTACTGTTTCGCTGTTTCACAGCTCATCAGTGCGGCTAGACAGGCAACTACCTCAAGCCAGGATTGAAACCCGACCGTTTGTACGGCAGTCAAGGATCCTAACCATTACGCTATTGGCGGCTGCTTGAACGAGTAGTGAGTTTAACGATGTTTTGATATCGTCTGAAATACCTCCGCTCGATTTGTTTACACAAAGAGCGTCGCTTATATGCTAATGGTAATTCGTGTTTCACTTCTCAATATGCTCAACTCAAGGTGAGGAGCATTATAGTCATCCACATACAGTACTGTTTCGCTGTTTCACAGCTCATCAGTGCGGCTATATATATATATATATATATATATATATATATATATATATATATATATATATATATATATATATATATATATATAGCTCTCTCTGGGTCTGGGCCTGTCTGTGAGTCCTTGGATTCACGTTTCTGCACATTTGCCCGAAGGTTAACATCATGCTATAAAATCAATTTTAGACGCGGTGTATGTTAGAAAGAAGTTGATTATTGGGCATGGACCTTTTGGACATACGAATCTATATTCTAAGGATGAGCGAGGGGAAAGCCCCTGAGATGCCTTAGAGACTCCACGCATGAATCAGCTTTTATAGAAGCGATGTAATTCGGGCAAACATGAATCAGCCGACACAAATAAATTGAGTGATATATCCTTACGCGGTAATACGATACAAAGATACAATGACAGGAAGGGATGATTTTACGTGTAGTAAACAAGCTAGCAATAGAGAAAGATCGGTAGGTACGGATAAAAAGGGGAAACAGAGAGAAAGGTCGTACGTAAGAGTGATCAGTGTCACCAAATGTAAATCCGAGTCTATGTGTGATTAAGCAATCTCGAATTATTTTCACCTACTTCTTAAATCCATGGATCGCTGAACCTGTGATACACGCTAAATATCTTATACTTTTTATATATAGATAATCGCTTATGAATACATCGCGTGGATAATACACACACACACACACACACACACATATATATATATATATATCTATATATATATATATATATATATAGATATATACACTAGCAAAAGTACCCGTCATTGACTGGGTTCAAAAACAGCCTACAGAGAATGGGTTCTGATTTATGAAAGTATGATAGGTTATGAAAAGGAAGGGTTGTAAAGAGATAGGTTCGGTATCCAAACCAAAGCAAATTAGGACGAAAGTAAAAATAAAATAGATAACCCCCATAATTCATTATACCATACCTGTTCACATTGAAACACTTATCACAATATTCTGTGGATCTATATAAAAAAAAATCTTGTTAAATATTGGGACATATTTCCATTCTATGTAGGTCAGCTGCGAACGAACACCCAATAATTTCATTATACCATATTTCTTTCAAACTGAAACATAATTATCAAAGTATACTTACGCAGATAGATATGAAAAGTTTTTATACAAGTGGGTGCCTATTTCCATTCTATGGAGACCAGGTGCGAACGCACCCCACAATTTTATTATACCATCCCTATTTAATTTTAAAATAATCTTATCATTCTTATGTTCATCTCTATCAAAAACACTTGTAAATGTTTTTTTTTTTTTTTTATATTTTTCATTTCCATACTTTGTGGACACAGCGCGAACGCAGACCCCACAATTTGATTGAACCACCGTTCTGCAAGATCAAACATACCCATTCCTGTGTCTCAATACGCCCCCTATGATTATATGCAATCAGTATTTAAAATAGTTAACCATATAGGAGCCTAATCGTGACCAGACACACACACATCCAACGTTATATATATACTAGCAGGGGTGGCAGGCGTTTCCTAGGAGTTTGTAAGGGTATGTGGTGTTAAATAAAAAAGAAACTTGGGGATAGGATCGAACCTGAAGCCCTGAGGCGAAGTATGAAAATAACATCGGCCAGCCAGAATGAGATAGTAAAAGATGTTTGAATTTATTTAAGTAAGAACCAAATTGACAGGTGCGCGCCCGGAAGTCGTCGAGTGTTTCGACGACGACACCGCCGCCGACGACGACAACGACGTCAATGACCATGTTTGTTTGTTATAAACGAAGTAAAAAAGAACACAACGTTTTAATTAAGTGAGTGGGGGGTAACCAAAACCCAACGTAAGGTAAACGAA
>NC_136482.1:47720779-47733279 GCF_053919585.1 Euprymna scolopes | reverse complement strand
GCTGTGGAATTTATTACATATATATATATATATATATATATATATAAATATGAACAAATGATTAATAAACATGTTAAAAGACATCCTGAAAAAGAGTTAAAACATATTTAATTTTAAAAAAGGAAACACAAGATAAGTTTCCAAGGAATTTGAACCATACGGAATTTACCCATTGGATTGAAATTTTAAATTCGACCGTTTTGGATTTTACCAGTTTTGGATTTTTACCCTTCACCGGACTGTCCATTCATGTGAAATCTTTTTATTATTTTTCTTTTGCCTCCTGTTCCCCCAACCTCACACTTTTTTTTAACCAAGTAAGATCCATTAAATACTTTTATATGCAAAATCCGATCCTGCATTTTGCTATTTCCTGCCCTCTGATGAGACGGAGAGTATTTCTTCGAAACTCCGCGGATTAAGGACTATCCACTTATCTTGTGTTTCCTTTTTTAAAATTAAATATGTTTTAACTCTTTTTCAAGATGTCTTTAAACATGTTTTATTAATCATTTGTTCATATTATAAGCACTATTTCCTTTTCGGTTTTATTGAGCTTTTACATCTGGCTGAGTTTATTTTACTTGTAAATATTAACTCTTTAATATTTATAATACATTTTAAGTTTACCATTTTGATTACCTTGGTAAACTTATTGTAATTTTTATTCTTATACCTATATATATATATATATATATATATATATATATATATATATATATATATATATATATATATATATATATATATATATATATATATATATATATATATATATATAGTGAACGTTTCTGGATATGTGACTGTGTGTCTGTGTGCATGTGTACATTTTGCTACGCAATAACCCTGTCAATTTTCAGTCCATAGACTGGAAATGTATATGCAGCCTAGTGAGATTTTAGAAAATCTTTGTGATCGGTTTTCGGCCAGAAAGTTAGCTGTTAAGCGGTAAAAGTTCAACGATTTGACCTTTGAGAAATTTACCAAATTCCTCCGCCAATTTTAGATCTAAACACTTAGAATTGTAGATATAGGTTCCATGGACATGGATCTTACTTATAATTTAATTTCGGCCTAAAACAATAAATGTTAAGTGGTAATAATAGGGGTCAAATTAAAAAAAAAATGACCGTTTTTTGTGCAACGTCGGGCTTAAATGCTAGTATATCTATAAAAGTGAACATTGCTGCCTCTCTGCCTGTTTCTGTGTGTGTGTCTGTGTACATTACTCTACGTTATAACTCTGTCAATTTTAAGTCTACAGACTCGACATTTGAGATACAGAGTGCTGAGATTTGGGAAAATCTTTGTGATAGGCGTTCAGCCAAAAATGTTTCTGTTAGGGGGTTTAAAGTGAAGGATTTGGCCTTTGAAAACTCTACTAGACTCCTCCGCAAATTTTGGGTGCAAACAATTGAATTTTTTTATATAGGTTCCATGGGCATGGATCTAACTTAATAACTTGATTCGAGCCCAAAACAATAAATATTCAGGGCCCTAATACGGGTCGAAGTCAAAAAGAAGTTGACCACTGCTGTATCTACCAAATTACTCAGACAATTTGTGGTCTAAACATTTAACATTTTACATAAAGCGTATTCAGAGATATGGCAAGGTTTTTAATCGGTTTGGGTCTTAAATTTTTAGTTACCAATATATAAATATATATATATATATATATATATATGTACGTATGTATGTATGTTAGTTTTGTATGTTAGTTTTGCATGTCTGCCTTAAACTTTCGACAGAAGCGACGGATTTTTACCAGATGAGTAGAGTTTTGAAGATCAACCTTTAAGACGACAAATATCGGAAAAATTGGCGAAAAACATTAATAACTTAACTTTCAACTGAACACCTTTCTACAGGAACGTCGCTTTTTTCGCCGATATTTTTGAAAGTCATCCTCTCCTTTCGATTGTTTAGCCTTGTTTAAAACCTACGTCACTTCCGATTTGGCGATTGTTATAACAGAAAAGACGTCAGGTTTTCCCTCGTTATTTTGTTCGTTTCCTCCTTCGCGTTACGGGTTCGAGCGTGCCTTTCTACTACAACTTTTTTTTCTCAATATACACTTCTAAACACCCGGCCAACGCGGGATGAAATGCATATATATATATATATATATATATATATATATATATATATATATATATATATATATATATATATATATATATATTTATATTTATATATATATATGAGTGTTTGGGGATGTTTTAATTATATGTATATAGGTAGATAAATAGATAGATAGATGGAAGATAGATTGATAGAGAGATAGATATTTGCAAAAGCGCCCGTTATTGACTGGATCAAAAAGAACCTTCAAAAATGGACCCTGATATATGATACAATGAAAGGTTATTAAAAGTGGTGTGAGTGTACAGAAATATCTTACAATTTGGGTGGGGGAGTTCGACAGAAGTAAAATATGATGAAAACAAAAGTATAATTGGTACAGAAATATATAATTTCATGTCAAATTTGTTGTTGTTCGTAGCTAAGTGTGACCAACAAAATACATGTTTTTAGAAAAGCTGAAAAAAGTAGACTATTATACGCACACATTTAAAATTTTCAGTTCCAAAGAGAATGTAAAACTATATAAAGCAATAAAATATTTGCAAACAATTGGTCAGTCATTAGTTCTTAAAAATAAAAATAAAGTCGGTGCGTTTATTTCATGAGTACGGAGTCTAGAAAAAAGAAAATTAAGGCGACGTGGGTGCACAGGTATACCTCTATCAATTGCAGTGCCAAATTTTTCATCTAGATGACTCTCCTCTGAATTTTTGTTGCACCGTGTGTAATAAGTGTGGACCTCATAATAAATAAGAATTTTCCTGGCCAGAAGGTTTGTTTGTGAAATAAACAATCCTGACACTTTTCAAGATTTTCTGACCGCTGTTAGATTGAAGAGTTCCTTTTATGAAAAGAGAGCCCAAAATACGCCAAAATTTTTCCTTAGTGCTGATACATCTACCAAGTCCATATCGACTGACTTTATTACTAACATGTTTGGAATGAAAACACGGCTGGATCTGATGCTTTAATCATGTATTTGTCAAACATAATTGATAGATTTCGCAGAACTGTAAAATGCAACATTTATTCCTCTGTTTAAACGTCATCAACTTATTGTCAACACGATTCCCGATTCCGTTTCCGAACTTAATAACACCAACACTACTAGAGAATGAGTTCATGAAAGTGTATCGATTTAAGTCTGTTTAAGAAATATTCCGATATTTGAAGCTTTACTTATCGCAGAACAATCAGTTTCAGATATATCTATACCAGATTAATTCTTTAAAAATCAACTCACACTTTGTTTACGTCAGTTTATTTTTTATTTTTATTTAATAATTATGTGAAACAAAATATATGAGTAAAAGACGTATTAATTTTCCATTTGAAGCTCACCGAGAATTTATATACAAAATACAAATTTAGGAAAACTCGACCCTGGAAAACTCTTCTCCGGAAAATTTGCCTAATTTTGCTAGGTAGGGATACTGGAACATAATTGGAAAAAAAAAACATCGAGTGAAGACACATTTTATGACCGTTCTGGAAAGAGATATTATTTTAATAGAGAATATACACTCCATAATATTTTTAAAAACCTATTTTTACTTGTTTATTTTTTTATATATAAAATATATTTTTCTGGGGTAATCTTTTAACTTGCTTTGTAAGTTTTTAGTGGGTTAACTTAATTTAAAGGTTTTATTTAGTAAACAAAAACAAGTAATGTAGAGTTCTTCTTTGGAAGGAAAAATGTCCAATATGAGAGAGATGATCACGTTTAAGAGTCTCGATAATCGAGGAAAATAGAAAAATAAAGAACAAAATGAGATGTACCCCCTCCTCCTACAAAAGTAAATGTGTATATTTTTTTAGGTAAAGTCCCAGATCACTTTGCGCAAAAGATCAAGCTATCCTGAGAACATAAGCTGATTATGTAACGAAACCGAACGGAAGACACTAAAAACGAAACTATATATTTATTTGTAAACATTAATTATTACAAAACAAAATGAAAAAATAAATACTCCTTGTATTATCAAATAACAAAACAACTTTTTTTTAGCAAAATTAATTTGGTTTTAACACTTTTTGTGTTCCCGAAACAACACAGTTCTGCAGTATGCGGCAATATTTTTGCTGCGTTTTCCAAAACTCTCGCCAGGTGGCGCTTTTGAGTCAAGAAACATTTAAAATTATTAATTTGTTGTTGACCCTTAAAATTTGCTTTAATTTAAAAAAAAGTTTCATTTCAATCATTCATTTGTTCAAAAAATTCAATAGTGCTTTCATTAAAAAATTGTTTTATCCAAATTATATTTTCTTACGCAGACTTTTAAATAAATATTTTTACAATTTCATGTTGGTACATTTTTATACAATAAATGTTTTGTTTATCAAATATTTTTAAGTTCGTGTAACAAAAATTCTTGTTTTATCTCATTTGACAAAGAAGAAATTGGTGTTATCGCCCTCTAACAATAGCCGCCGTCTGCATACTGTAGAAGTGCCCCCATAGAACTTTTAAACAAAATAAAAAAAAAATCCGTTAATGTCAAGTATATTTCCAACTCCACAAAAACATTAAAATTACGATGTTTATTAATTTTCGCAGGTACTAAAAACGATTATCACATTAAAATTTGGGACAGGTAAGTAGTTTGCATGATATGAATAAATAACTTTTTTAAAAGTGAGTAATCATTTTCCATGTAAATTTATGTAATATTATCAGTGGTGGGCATTTCTGTACGCGCAAGCGCGCATATTGTTGACGTGCAGGCGCCAAGAATATGCGCGTACATAAATAGACACCACTAATAGCAAATAGAATTACATTGCTTAATATCCAGAAAACTACTCGTTTTTCATCTACTTTGAAATTGTTCGTCAAAGATTACTACCTAATGTAAAAGGCAGTTTTGTATGCGAGTGCGCATTTAACAACATTCGTTAATGCGCTCGCGCGCAGTGTAAACGTAGTATAAATATTTGTTTTAATGATATGAAAAAAATATTGATTGGCTAAAATGTGGGGTCTCAGTTTTTTTTTTATATTTATATAGGAAAGTAATCCTCCACGTTTTGAAAAAGTAATTCATGAAAAGTTCTAATTTGACCCAAATTTAAATACGGTGTTCGTTTTTAGAACCTACGAAACCTTCAATAGTTGTCATTTTAAACTGTTTTGTGGAGTTGGAAAGAAATTTGACATTGACCAAAATTTCTCATATTATCAAATAATAAAACAAATATTTTATTCAAAATATTAATTTAGTTTTAATACTAACATAATAATTTAATAAATTATGTTAATTCATAATATAATATTTGCCAATACAGAAAGTGTGTTCTTTTTGCTTCATGATAACACAATAATTGTTAAACCAAATTCAATCTTCTTAAACACTTATGTCAAAAACACACACATTTTAGTGTGTGTTTTTGACATAAGTGTTATCATTCTTTTTGTTGTTTCGTAATAATATAAAGTGTTAAAACTGACATATTTTTTTTAAATAAATATATGATTTCGTTTTTCATGTCTTCTTTCTGTGAATCCGTAATCAAGTTGATTTTTTAAACATGAATAAAGAAATAAAAATAATTTTAAAAATATTATGGGGGTGCGCAGTCACCTTTAAAAATATCTCATTCAAGAACGGTCTTAAAATGTTTTTTAATCGATATTTATTGAATAATGGATCAGTTTTCATACCTTGTTAAAATGGAAGAGTTTTCCGGGTAAGAAATTTCGGGGCCCCTTTTTATATAGTAAAATAATCCATTAAAATGTAATATTTACATGAAAAATGTGAGGTTAAATATGAAACCAAATATAAGAAAAACATTTTAGTAAAAAATATTTTCAATTATTTAGAAAAAAAAAAAAAAAAAACTACGCACGTATATTTTTGTTGGCAGACATTTGCGTCTCTCTTACGGTTGAAAGAATATAAACTTTATTGGCAAAATTGATTCACTTATAACCAGGAATCGGTCATTACTCGACCCCATTTATGGACTTCATTAGCGTATTGAAAATTTGGTTTTATGACAAGTAAGAGACAGGAGATGCCGAAATAAAAGAAAGTCTGACGCCCAAATGTATTTAGCATAGAAGTGTCAAAAACTCCCAGGTCCGTTAATTCATAAAGTTTTTGTATGGTTTGTCGATGACTGGTCAAAAGCCATTTTTTTTTCTTTTTTAAGAACCGTTAGGAGGGTGTTTGGAGGTGTAAAAGAAAAAAAGTTTTTGTAGGAAGTTAGGATTGAACCCTGAATATTTGACGTAAAGGTGGAAACGAAACTAAAAAAGCCAGCAACCTTACCATCTCAGCAACGAGGGGATAGGAATTTACAAGCGTGGTAAGTTAAGGGTTATAATATACAGGTGCGAGGAAGAGCGTGGCGTTTAACCTATTTTTGCGCTCCAAGCCAGTTACTGTTTACCCCACCCCAGCTTCGCTTTTTGAAGACGCGTAGAGCTGGTGAAAATCGGGCAAATAAAATACACACGCGACCCCGGTTCTGAAGTCGTAGATATTACGATTTAGACGTGCTATAAAAAAGTTTGGAGAATGAGAGAGCCGAGAAAGCAGACCCCGGACAAAAAGCCTTTTGCGGACATACCCCAAAAGTGTACATACATAAATACACATACACATTTTCGCTTTTATATTTATAGAATATGAATATAGATTATAATGACACTAGTTACTTAAAACGGTAAATGTTCATCAGTTTATCTTAAGTGCCAAAAGTGTAAAGTAATGTTTAACGTTATTTTTAAGGAATCGGTTTTGAAATTGGAAATTAGAGTATTTTTGCGTATCCGATAACGATTCCGATTCCGATACCCTGAAAAATTCCGATTTTTCCGAGTCCCGATTAATCGTCCCAACAGTAATATATATATATATATATATATATATATATATATATATATATATATATATATATATATATATATATAGTAATTTATAAAATATATATGGCGATTAAGCTACACTGAATAGTCTGCGTCTCATCCACTGTAGGATTCGTCAGGCACGCATAAGCCTGACGAATCCTACAGTGGATGAAACGCAGAATATTCAGTGTAGCTTAATCGCCATATATATTTTATAAATTACTAACTAGCTCTACCTACGTATTGAGCACTTTTTAAGTAAATACTTAAAGTTTACGCATAAATCTATACTTTCGTATATTAAATTTGTGTGAGTAAATGAAGTAGTTATATATCTATATATATATATAAAGATAGAGAGAGCGTTTTAGATTTTGACAGGTGTTAGAAATACACGTAAATACTTATTAAGAATACATATGCCAGTAATACTATTGCGGTGTCGTTCCCACGTCTTAATATTAAATTTTGAATAATATTCCCAATCGATACACGTAATATATTCAAGCAGCGATGTTATTAACATTTTGATAATACGCTGAGGCCACAATGTGTGTGGACATCTAGTCTTTTCTTGTATCCTACAGGCATTTGTAGGCAGATTTCAACATATTATGAAAAAGATTACTCGACGGATGTCTCTCATTTACATCACAAACTGTTTAATATCTTACTTGAATAAACCACAGAGATGTTGACAATACAACTATCATCGATTGGCTTGTGGAGTTTACATGAAATTGAGTATTAAAGTAGCATTGTAGGGACTTCATATGCAGTTTATTTGGGGTTATTACAGAATATGCAGCACTTTATTAGTTGAATAACTCAAATGAAACATATGACAAGCAGAGAATATATGGATATATGTATATACATATATATATATACATATATGTGTGTGTATGTACATATATGTGTGTATACATATATATGTGTGTGCGTGTGTATGTGTGTTTGTATATATATGCATATATATATACATATATATACACATATATATATATATATATATTTACATATATATAAATCTATATGCATTTCATTTTTCATGATTTAAGCATACCCGCCGATCAATTTCATATTCAGTTTAGACTTTATTATATGCAAAATAACAACTTCCTGGTGGATAATTGTCTCTTATTTTTCAAGAAAGGACGTTTGCAGATTCATTGTAAATTTGATTCATCGATCCAGGATATATAAACATTTATTTTTATTAATTCTTCTAAATATTTTAATTGGGCACACTGTACATATGTTTAGTAGTAGAACTCGCATGAACAGAGTATTAAGTTAAAAGGTGTATGCGTGTCTTTTTATTGATAAGCAAAAAGGAAATTATACGAAAAATACATGTTTCACTTATTTATGTTCATAATCTTAAATCCATAGTTTTATATGGGGATACGCATTAAACTAGTTGGATGTGAATTAAATGTGGTGTATGCAATAGTGTTTCTCTGTGGGTTATTCCTTTTTGTACTTCTCCGAAATTATCACTTATGTTAATGTGGAATTAGTTTCATTCTTTTTAATAGGAATGGAGTGTGATAATGGACATTCTTGGTGTTTACATTTTTACATCTTTATAAAACCACATGCAAATACGTATCTTGAAAAATAAATTAATGCTTAGCTAAAATGGCTTATAGATTACTACTTAGATAATCATATATGGAAGCACTATCTCATTAAACGCTGTTAAAGTAAATTCATATTTGCATTTAGATTTTACTTATTCCAATTTAAATTAATCGAAATTGATTGTAAACAGGTAGAAATAATCACTAAATTTTGAAGCATAACATTATATTACTGCCATGTATGCATGTAATAATTAGAGATAAGATTGCGGCTAATCTGAATCTAGCTGGTATATTCTAATTTGCAATTTATCCATCAACTTTTCACTAATTAAAAAAAGAAAAACGATTTGTCTCTCGTAATGCATTCCATTAATTCGTTCTGTTTTAATTAAGTCCTTTATTCCTAATGAAACCACTGTTACATTATATATATATATATATATATATATATATGTATATATATATATATATATATATATATATATATATATGTGTACTAGCAAAAGTACCCGTGGTTGACTGGGTTCAAAAACAGCCTACAGTAAACGGACTCTGATTCATGAAAGTATGATAGGTTATGAAAAGGAAGGGGTGTAAAGAGATAGTTTGGAATTCGGGGGTATAAAACCAAAGCAAAATATGACGAAAGTAAAAATAAAATATATAAACCCCATAATTTATTATACCATACCTGTTCACACAGGAAAACTTATCACAATGTTCTGTTGATGTATATTAAACACCCTTGTTAAACTTTGTTTGTAGGTCAGGTGCGAACGAACACCCAATGATTTTATTATACCATATTTGTTCAAACTGAAACATAATTATCAAAGTATACTTACGCAGATAGGTATGAAAAGTCTGTATTAAAGTGTGTGCCTATTTTCATTCTATGGAGGCCAGGCGCGAACGCAGACCCCACAATTTTATTATACCATCCCTATTAAAGTTAAAACATACTTATCAACGTATTATCATGCACATCTATATCAAAAACACTTGTAAACGTTTTTTTTAATTTTTTTTTATTTCCATACTTTGTGGACTACGCGCGAACGCAGACCCCACAATTTTAATGAATCATCATTATGCCAGATCAAACATACCCATTCCTGTATCAAGATAAACTTCTATCATTATATAATCAGTTTTTTTAAGATAGTCAGCCATATAAGAGCCTATTCCTGACCACACATATACATACACACACACAGACATTCCGCTTTATATTATAGATATACGCATCAATTGCGCTTGAAAACCAAATACAATGTAATATTAGGAAAACATATTTTACTTGTTTCAAATTAATCACAAATATATTTGAGAGGTATACTCATTCTTCAGTGTGTTATTTTCTCCCCCCTCCTTTTTTTCTTCTTCCTTGGCATGTTGTAAATTTGGAGAAAGAAGTATGTTTGTAAAGAGCCGCGCGATGTTTCTAAAGGTTGTATTTTGAAATACTTGAACTGTGCTTACGTCACGCGAGAATAACGTCCGGTGTTTTTATTTGAATAAAATAATATACACATCATGTGCATTTGAAGCCAAATGCAATGTAACATTAGGAAACTAATCAGATATTTAACTTGTGTGAAATTTATCACATAGACATTTCAGAGGTGTACTCCATTTTAAGTGTGTTGTTTTTATTTCCTTTGCTTCTTCGTTGTCATTTTGTAAATTTTGAGAAAGAAGGTTGTTTGTAAAGAGCACTGCTTTGTTTCTAGCGGTTGTATTTTGTAATGTTTGAACTGTACGTAGGCAACGAGCGAATAACGTCAGTGATGAGAGGTCATATAGAAATGTTATTTTTATTTGAATAAAATAATATATGTATCAATTGCGTTGCAAAGTACAATACAAGTAAAACATTGGTTTCTTTTCCTCATGTTTCCTTGTATTTTGCTTTCAAACGCACTTGATGTGTATTTTATTTAATTACAATGAAAACAACGTTTCTATATGAACTCTCATTATTGACGTTATTCTCGCGTTGCCTACAAGCATTTCAAAATACCTAGAACAAAAGCGCGGCTCTTTACAAACGCCCTTGTCCCACCGGCGAGGAGATTGGACGTGAATTCATTGCCCGGCGCAGATGTGAAATTTCCCGAGCCTTTCTTTCAAAGAAATATGTCCCGGCAAAGAATAACCAGTCACGACGAGGCGAACTTCTGAAAAATGTTATTATATTGCTACGGTTTGCACCTATTTTGAAAGAGAGTAATTTTTAAAGACTTTAAAATAAGAAAAAAGCGCATGGACTGTCTGACATCAATTTGTGAGTAAGGTCCTTAAAATTATTATATTTGAGTTATTATTAGGAAGTACTCCTGTTTGAATTTTAATATTTTATTCGTCCGTTGATATGACATATTCACTATAAGAACCAGCATTTTTTGCATTATTTTTTGTTACTTTGGCGTTCATTGTTTTTGTATTTGATGCCTGCAAAGGAAAACTTCGCAACTGTTTGTAAATAAAATACCTTCTTCGTTTTAAACAGGACCTTTATATTTTATGATCTACCTCCTTTGTTTTTATTTCATCCTTTTATTTTTTTCTGCAGGCTAGTAGTTTCGTGTCAAATTTATCTGAAAGAGCAAACTTTCCGTCAAAGCAGATATATACATTATAAAAGAAGACTTAAGATAAAAACCACTGAACCTTTCTACGATTTGCACGCGAGCAAAGTCTATGAGAAGAATGATAGGTATAAACTTTCTGTTTGAATAAATGAGTGCAAAAGATCCAAGACTGGTTATTGAATTTCGAATAGGAAAAAAGCATTCATCGAGACAAGTAAAAAATAAATTGGGTTATGTACATGGACAAAATATTACTATGCTTCTGGATGGCAAGAAAGCAATATTAGATTTGAATAATATATATAAAACCCATCAAGAAAACAACAGGCACTGACTAAATGCATCTAATATATACGTCATAACATATTAATATTGAATATATGTTTCCACTAATATTAAATAACGAAATTATATATCAAATTGATACCTATAAAATAAAACAATAACCGTTGTTTCAATTTAAATCAATTTCATAATCTTTTAAAGGTGTAATTATGCTACCGTTCACATAACTAGTACCCTTCCCGAAAAAAGAAAACATTATATAACAAAATTAACAAAATAAATCTTTGTAATCTACATGCTGTTGCATAATAAAGATAATTAGTATCAGTTACAAAAAATAGCTAAGACTGTTGCAATATATAATTAAAGTAACATATATTATCATTAAACAGACGTTATGTTGACTTTTATTAATTTTACAGCAAAACATTTTTAAACGCGATTTATAGAATACGGATTCTTATTTTAAAAAAAGAATACATCAGGATCCACTGACGAATATAAATATGATATTTTCAGCTTCTAATTATATGAAAAACATGAAGATAAACATTTAAACAAATAACTAAATAAATGAGCCAATGGAATAAAACTATTGTGCATAGATAACGCGGTTTATTTTTACGATGGGAATGCGCCCCATTGCTATTTATTTCAGAAAAGAAAGATACTGACAATAATAAGGGTGTATTTAAAAAAAAAAATGGGTTCTATTATTGAGCGATAAACAATCGTCTCTCTGATAGTTAGCGTGTTGTTTACGTCTATTTAACAAACAAACACAAACATATATATATATATATATATTTATATATATAATTCATTTTTATATATGTGCATATGCATTTATACACTAATATATGCATATATATGTATGCGTACCATTATATTTATAATCAGGTATTGGGTTATTAAACTATCAGTAATACTCCTCCTCCTTAACGTCTTTTCAAATTTAATACTTCTGAATTATATTCTCTTCTGTGTGCAATTGGATTTTACAACCCTATATTTATCTATTGTAAAATATATATTTAGAATAAAGATTCTCTCTTTACCCCGTTTCCCTCACTTTAATTTTACTTT